>NC_079164.1:38948018-39050518 GCF_947568905.1 Ostrea edulis
CTCGGATTTTGCGGTGTCATCCGTAATACTGTCCCATTCAGTCGCCTCTTTCAACAAGCAAGGGGTACTGAGGAGCTATTCTAACCCGGATCCGACATGCAATAATTGCTAGTATGTTTTTAATTGTAACCGTTGTTCTATGATTCAGTTTGCGATTAATGATATACAAACAAAAAGACAGGATTCTTCTTATAAACCTGTTAGCATAATTCAATCCACACTGACACCATGATTGGAACAGGGGGGTGAATCTGACATGACTGAGATCCAATCGATATTGTACTGCAAATTGGAACTAATTTCACATTATTGATAGTTCATTTACAAAATTTTCTATCATTATTTATGGGTTAGAAAGTTGCATAATATTTTCACATAATACTTGTATAAGATTTGTATCCAACTTCTGATTTGTTGTACTCTGATTCTGACACAGAGAATGAAATGTTGATGTAGTTAATTACGTAAGGGTTAATGTACGAGTATCACTCCATTGACCCACTTAAAATCCACTGTAAACATTAATAAAAACTAAACTTTGTGCATTTTAATCATGTCTTACGTTTTTCATTCTTTTGTTGCATGCATTTATATCTACTTGTATAAAGGTTGACCAACTTTCCGAACACTCCATTCCTGAAAAATAATGGAGTGTTCAAACAACAGAATGACGTCATGGGTGGATTTTAAATGCATGTATTTATCTCTACGATGTGGCTCACAATCGCTGTAGTAATAATGTGAATTCTATTTCAATCGCCTAGCATATTTTTTTCCTTTATACTTTTGCTTTATTCATTACTTCAATCAGTGGCAATGGTGACGTCTCCATATGAGTGAAATATCCTCGAGAGGGACGTTAAACAATATTCAATCATTCATTAAATCAAACTTAAACCATATTCAACGGTACTGGACTTGATGACAGAAAAACTAGTGTGCATTTCTGATGTTTATTCTTCTTCCAAAGTACACACACAGAGAAGTAGACAGCCTTCAATACAATCTGGGATTCATCTGTAAAGTGCATATGTTCTTGGATATCCATCCTGATATACTGAAAAATGAAAGAAAAAGTGAACAAACTCACATACCCCACCTCCAACATGGCTTGACAATGTCTCACATAATGAATGGTAATGTTATACATTACTGCAAGAACAGGACAGACAAACTCGAAATTCTAAGTTCAAAAGGAGCATAATTCCCAGAAAAATTATTGAAACAAACCTGGAAATATGTACATTTACAGTGTGTTCTTATTAACAACAAAGTTTCACGATATTTTGTTGAGTGGTGTCCGAGGAGTTGCGATGACAAGAAAGGCAGTGTCTGACGGACAGGTCAAAAACATACCCTCCGCAACTTGTTGAGTGGGGTATAATAAAAGTGATAAATTTGGGGACTGTACTTCAATTTTTCAAAGGCATGGTATTAACATAGTTACACGCCCTGTGAAAAGGTTAATGCTGAAATATGCATAGGTTAAAGTTCACATTTATTTATTCGTTTTGTACATGTAAAACTTATACGGTACCAATTTTGATGCACCAGATGCGCATTTCGACAAACAATGTCTCTTCAGTGATGCTCAACCGAAATGTTTGAAATCCGAAATAACTATGAAGTTTTGGATCTAAATATAGCCAAAAAAAGCGTGCCAAACAAGTGGAGCCAAATTCGTCCAAGGATAAGAGCTATGCATGAGGGAGATAATCCTTAATTTTGAAATGAATTCCTAAATTTTATAACAGCAATTAAATATACATCCGTATTTTCAAGCTAGTAACGAAGTACTTAGCTACTGGGATGTAGAGACCCTCGGGGACTAACAGTCCACCAGCAGAGGCCTCGACCCAGGGGTCATAATGTAAAACTTATACGGTACCAATTTTGATGCGCATTTCGACAAATAATGTCTCTTCAGTGATGCTCAACCGAAATGTTTGAAATCCGAAATAACTATGAAGTTTTGGATATGCATATATCTCCAACATTTTCGGCATTATTATGTACTCGTACGCGAACAATCCTTTATCAACTCACTGTCTTCGAACCAAAGCTAATAAGCTTGATCGCCGCGGTGGCCGATAGGTTAGAGCGGTCGCCCCACATGCGGAAGGCCGGTATTCGAATCCCGGCCGCGACAGACCTAAGTCGTTAAAACAGGTAGTGATACTTCCATCGCCAAACGCTCGGCATCAGGTGTGGATGTCACGGGTCCTCGGAGATGACCTTAAAAACGGATGTCCCGTGTCACAGTTGGTGTGGCACGCTAAAGAACCCTCATTGTTCAGTGGCCGTAAGCGCCGAGTATAGGCCTAAATTTGAAGCTCTTCACCGGTCTTGGTGATGTCTCCATATGAGTGAAAAATTCTCGAGTGTGACGTTAAGCTAGAAACAATCAATCAATAATAAGCTTGATACTTTAGTTATGTCTCTTTCAGAGGGAGACATTCTTTTTGTACTTTCCGTCCGTCTGTCTGTCACAAAATCTTTGTACAATGTTTCATTGCCATTCGGAGATGTGCATATTGTCGGGACAGGAAGATCCAATTATTTTCCTAAAAGTTATAGTGGATCTAAGAGGGGTGGAGGATGTAAATTAGTTTGTGATCAATTCTCCTATATGGGTTATCTGATAGATTTAAAACTTTGTACAATGCTTCATTTCCATTTGTAGCTGTGCATGTTTGTGGGACGAGAGGATCCAATTATTTTCGTAAAATTATAGTGGATCTAAGTGGGGTGGAAGATGTAAAATAGTTTGTGAACACTTCTTCTATATGGCTTATCTGATAGATTTGAAACTTTATACAATGCTTCATTAGGGCCCCGCATGAAATGCGGGAAGCCCTATAGTAATCACATTGTTCGTCCGTCCGTCAACTCTTTCTTTGTGACACGATAACTCAAACAGTTTTCATTGTACAGTTTTCAAATTTTGTACAGAAATAATGTACAATAAGAGGAAGAAGCCTATAGATTTTGGGGTCATTTCACTTTGGCTGTCTGTCTGGCATAATCTTTGTTATTATGAACACTTTCTTTGTGACACGACAACTCAAAAAGATTTCAAATTTTGTACAGAAATACTTTACAATAAGAGGAAGACACCTATAGATTTTGGGATCATGTCACTTTGTCTGTCTGTCTGGCATAATCTTTGTTATTATGGACATTTTCTTTGTGACACGACAACTCAAACAGTTTTCATTGTACAGTTTTCAAATTTTGTTCAGAAATACTTTACAATAAGAGGAAGACACCTATAGATTTTGGAGTCATGTCACTTTGTCTGTCTGTATGTCATCATTTTTTCTTATTATGACCGTATCTATTTACCACTGTCTAAGGGAGATAATTCAATTTGAATTATGATATGCATTGTAATGTTATAGAAAATTTACAAGAAACAACTCTACAACATTGTGTATGTGTATAGTTTTTTTTTTAATGTGATATAAAAAATGCATGATATTACATGTATATTGAATTAAAACGTCATTCCCAGTTAACAACTTTTGATCGGGATCGGAATACGAAATAAAATTTCTCATATCCGGTTGCAAAGTGAAACTGCTTCAAGAAATTGAATTATGTAGTAATTGCACATTACTCCTTAGAAAACTGTTCCTTTTAATAAAGAAAGTCACAAAATAGATAGAAAATGAGTGTACCTTATTCATTACTGTTACCGAGCTTTCGTCGGTGAAAATCTCGAAATGGCTTGTTTCACTGCGCATGTCAATGACGGTAAGGTCCACATTTTCTACGCCGAGTATTTTGATATTTGCTTATGATTTTTTTTAGCGCATACATGGTATGTCTCGGCTAGGAATAATGGAAAATTTTCTCTAAGACATATTCTATAGATTTCTAATTTTGAAAATGTAGAACACTTATCATATGACAATGTGTTTGAAAACGCTAAGAGCCCCGATGTCAGAATTTTCTTTTCCAAGACATCAGTATGTCAAATTCATAATCCTTTTCGAATAGTATGTACCATATTTTGTACCAGTTATCCATTTCAATCCCCTATTACAAGGGATTTAGTTGCACTGTTGTGGATTAGTGTGTGTCAAACAAAAGTAATTTAAATTTGCATCAGTCTCTCATAAATATGCTTCATGATTAATTTTTCACAAATTTGCATTCCAATGTATCTTTGAATATTATTAATTCTAACGTATATACCAGCCCCAAACATTGCTATATCAAATACAGATGGACAGTCACTTTCCTCTAATAACCCTCAGCGGGGCCCTTGCCAACTGTGTCAGTTTTATAGTTGTCATTTGTAGATGTGGATATTGTCGTGACAGAGGATCCCATTATTTTTCGAAAAGTTATACAGGATCTAAGAGGGGTGGAGGATGTATAATAGATTGTGAATACTTCTCCTATATGGCTTATCGGATATATTTGAAACTTTGTACAATGCTTCATTGACATTTGTAAATGTGCATATTTGTGGGACGGGAGGATCCAATTATTTTCGTAAAAGATAATAGTGGATCTACGAGGGATGAAGAATGTCAAAATAGCTTGTGAACGCTTCTCCTCCTATATGGCTTATCCGATAGAATTGAAATTTTGCACAATACTTCAATGCCATTTGCAACTATGCATATTGTAGGGACATGAGGATTCAGTTGTTTTCCTTAAAGTTATAGTGGATCTGACGGGTGGAGGGTGTAAAATAGTTTGTGAACACTTCTCCTATGTGGCTTATGAGAGTTCATAATGTCTATGTTCCTCCTCATGCTTTCTCCTCCATACCATGCAGTACATTAAGGGGAGGTTTCATTTGGAGCAGTTCCAAATTGGGGAGCTGGATAGACATTTGTTTTTCATAAAAACAATCTCTAGTTTTTGAAGCTTTTTAGGTCACCTGAATTCATTCCGGTGACCTATTGCTATCTGTTTTTGTCCGTCGCCGTGCGTCGTGCGTTAATATTTTCAGCTTCTTCTCTGAAACCCCTGAACCAATTTCAACCAATTTTGGCATATAGCATCTGTGGGTGGAGGGGAACAAAAATTGTGAAATTCGTGGTCCCTGCCCCCCTGGGGCCTGAGGGGTGGGGCAAAAACCATCAAAATGAGTGTAATTTTAAAAAATCTTCTTCTTTACTCCTGGACATCAAGAAGCCAAACTGTGGGCATAATTATAATGAGCATTGAGCCCTCTACCAAAATTGTGAAATTCATGGCCCCTGGGGCAGGGGTTCTTGTGTTAGGGTGGGGCTCTATTGGTCATATAGTGAAAATTCTTTGAAAATCTTCTTCTCTGTCTCTGGGTATTAAGTAAACAAACTAATAGCATGGTAATGATGAGCAAGGATGCATCTTTATACCCCCCGCAACAAGTTGTGGGGGGGGGGGCGTATACTGGAATCGGGTTGTTCGTCCGTCCGTCTGTAGACGCAATGGTTTCCGGGCTCTAAAGCATTATCCTTTCCACCTACCGTCACCATATCATATATATGGACTACCCATGGGATGAAGATGTTCCCTATCGATTTTGGGGTCAAAAGGTCAAAGGTCAAGTGCACTGGACATTGAAGTAGCAATATGGTTTCCGGGCTCTAAAGCGTTATCCTATCCACCTATAATCACCATATCATATATATGGACTACCCATGGGATGAAGATGATCCCTATCGATTTTGGGGTCCAAAGGTCACGAAGTAGCAACACTCAGAAAAGAGGTAGTTTATACCTATTACCAACACCCTTTGGGAGATTGGGGTAAGCGGGGGGGGGGGGGGTATTCTTAGTGAGCGTTGCTCACAGTACCTCTTGTTAAAAATTGTGAAATTCATGGCCCCTTGATCAGGGGTCCAAAGGTCAAGCACACTGGACATCGAAGTAGCAATATGGTTTCCGGGTTCTAAAGTGTTATCCTTTCCACCTACAGTCACCATATCAAACATATGGACTACCCATGGGATGAAGATGTTCCCTATCGATTTTGGGGTCAAAAGGTCAAAGGTCAAGCGCACTTCCGGGCTCTAAAGCGTTATCCTTTCCACCTACAATCACCATATCATATATATGGACTACCCATGGGATGAAGATGATCCCTATCGATTTTGGGGTCCAAAGGTCACGAAGTAGCAACACTCAGAAAAGAGGTAGTTTATACCTATTACCAACACCCTTTGGGAGATTGGGGTAAGCGGGGGGGGGGGGGGGGTATTCTTAGTGAGCATTGCTCACAGTACCTCTTGTTAAAAATTGTGAAATTCATGGCCCCTGGATCAGGGGTTCTGGTGCTAGGGTGGGGCTCTATAAGTCATATAGTGAAAATGCATTATTTCTTTGAAAATCTTCTTCTCTGTCCTTGGGTATTAAGTAGACAAACCAATAGCATGGTTATGATGAGCAAGGATGCCTCTTTCAAAATTGTGAAATTCATGGCCCCTGGGTCAGGGGTTCTGGTATTAGGGTGGGGCCCTATTGATCATATAGTGAAAATGCATTTTATTTCTTTGAAAATCTTCTCCTCTGCTGCTGGGTATTAAGTAGACAAACTAATAGTATGATAATGATGATCAAGGATGCTTCTTTCAAAACTGAAATTTATGGCCCCTGGGTCAGGGGTTCTGGTGCAAAGGCGGGGCTGACCACATAGCTATTCAATGTTTCTTCCATCCAAAAGTAAAATTCTTATATTTAAACACAAACCTAGTTCAAATATTGGAAGGTTGTTACATGATACTCAGGTGACCTATAAGGCCCCTGGGCCTCTTGTTGTATTGCCACAGGGAATAAGCACATTTAGTAAACTGGTCAGCGCTCAGTGTAACCAGCATACCGGGAAAGTTTTGCTACCCCCTCTCCTTTTCTAAATTTCATTACCCCTGCCCGGGGTTGAACTCACGACCTGCAGAATAAAATCTAGCAACGTGCAATCAGCGCGCTCGACCATCTAGGCAAGTCTAAAAACTTGCTTTCGATGATGATGGAATTCTCGCCACGCTGTTACACGCTACACAGGTCATCGAGAATGCAAATAGGATACAGTCATTTGGCGTAAATGTAAGAGGATCATATAAGATACACACTGCATTTGAAATATTTCATAAAGCACAAAGATTGCAATGAACTCTTAAATGAATTAAATACACGCACACATATATGTCTAGTTTAATGTCATAATTTCGTAAATTATATGGTCGCAGTGTTCGCGAAGGTCTAAATTATATTACCAGTCATTCGGTCTGGTAAAATTTCTGTTTTTACCAGACCGAATGATGATTTACCAGACCGAACGAAAGTCATATACAAATAAACAAAAACTGACAGTGCACCAATATTTATTATTTAATCTCTAACTAGCTCAAACATCAATGCCCAATTATCATGTTCATCTCGAAATTCATCACAATAATGATCGTTTTCGTCATCATCCTTGGACTCATAAATTTCTTCTAGAGCAAACATGTCGTCGTTGTCCATAACTGCGTTTTCTGCTGAGCCTGGAAATTAATAAATTGTAGTGTAGTTGTTATTAAATTTGACTTGTGATACTTATGAATATTGTCAAAAATCATAAAATTATATGCGAAATTACTATACATACCTTGAAATTCATCAGCTTCAGAATCAGTTGTGTCTTTGTCCATGCTCTCAGGAATGTTATTTATGTCTGTGTTTTCTGACAAATCTAGGGGAAAAAATAAGCTTTTCAATATTGAGAGATTAGAAAGAAATTGGGGGGAGGGGGATTTAAGTTTACCAACCTTGAAGTTCAGTGATGTCAATGGAGGATCCCACATCAATCACATTGGTGGACTGACCAGCTTTCTTTGCCCTCTGGTAGTTTGGCAGACGTGGCTTCAGAGCTAAGGACTGTGGTAGAAAATGTGAAGCAACTGATAACAAATAGAGAATAATGCATTTGTATCAGCTAGTATGAAATTCCATCACTTGACAAAGTTGTTTTGAGAGAAAAAAAAAATCAATTAATTCATGTATATTCAAATATTGTTTCTTTAATTTGATAATGCAAATTATGTCATTCAATACTAAATTTGAATTACCAGCCATTTGTCAATAGATGACGTAGGGTCAAATTCTGTAACTCGTGGACTTTGAAGTTTGACCATGAGAATATCGTTGAGGGTAGAGGTTTGAAGGCGTGTTCGTCTACTTGTCTTAACAAGTTTCATGTGAGAAAAAGTAGTCTCACAGCTGACGCTTGTAGGGGGAATGCATCCTAGAAGCTCAATCACGGCCATCAGCATTGGAAACTCAGGATCATGAGCATCACACCATTTCAATTCCTGAACTTTACTTCCATGTCTGTAATTATATTGATTAATTTATGATGATACTGAAATTTTATTTTGGCATACCAGTCATAACATTATGATATTTAGTTTTAATATCACCACTGGGATAGGAACCTACTTTCTGTAGAGAATTTTCTTGAAAAGCCTGAGCTCATTCATGGTCTCCTGAACAGAAAAATCTGGTATGGCTCTTAGAAGAGTTTTGCTGTAATGGTTGGCAATGGTCATTATTTCTGTTTCAGCAAAGACTGAAATGAAATAAACAATAATAAATCAGAGGTCTTTTATTTGTACATGGTGATGCCAAATGGTTAAGTCAATAAGTGAATATTAAAATTACAGAGTCACACAATACTATTACAGCATATATTGTGTCATTGTTATTGTAAATAATGTACATAATTATAAAGTATATGATCATCATAATGCGAATCGCACTTTATCAGAACAACCATATCTTACCAGTTTACTTAATAACTTGATTTCATATCAATTGAATGCGTATGTTGAAGAATATAAAGTCTTTTACACTACAGTCTACATTAATTTGTAAACAGACAAACACATTCATATGAATAACACAGAAGCAGTAACATTTATGATTAATTGAATAAAACCAAAACGTGTCAACTAAAACAAAACATCAACAAAGAACTTTAACAAAGTTTGTTGATATAACCTCCTAAATCTGGACTTTCAACTGTTGGCCAATTCTTAAAGTGCAGAATTCTTGTTGAGTTCATAACATTCGTTTCAGAAACGCCCAACTCAAATCTCTCTTTCAGTGCATCTATGAGCCCACTAAGAATTTCATTCTTGTATGACAACGAAGGTGTATTACCCCGCAGAGTAATGCCCTCATATGTGCCTGCTTCCATAATTTCGGAAACACTTTTAAGGTCCCTAAATGACAAAGTAATTTTTGATCTACTTATGTTATTGCTTTTTGATTAAGAAGCAAAGCAAAACATTTTTCACATGCATCTCAGTATTATTTAAAGAGACAAATGAGATTGATTTTATTTTATACATAAAATTTACATGAATGATTCAGAGTGTTAACACTTCAGTGAGTCTTACCTGGTCTTGAACTCTTCCAACAACTCTATGGTGGATTCTGCCCAAATAACACTATCAGCCACAGTGGATTCTGTTTTTTGCAGTTTAAGCGACAGTCTCATGAGAGGTTCTAAAGCTTCCTGTTAATAAAATTTGATGACAACACACATGAAGATGATGGAATGTGGAGATTTGCTTTATGCATGTATGATGATGTTTGATACAGTTTAATTTAAAGAATTTATCAGCTCTCAGTTATTGTCGTAATTATGAGACATTTGATTTCTTGAATAGTTACCATATCTACCAATTGTCGGACTAATGTTTGATTTATTCTATAAAGTACAAACCTGGAGAAAAAGAACAAAGCACACAAGGTCTTTCCTCAACAAGATCTTTGCCAGGCCCTCTGCTTTAGGATTCTTGTGGCTCAGGCTACAGAGATGTGCCTCATATGCTTGGAAAGTACGCATCATGTTGTTCATCCCACGGAACAAATGGGCTAGCCAACGTGTTCCGGTCACCTTTGTAGGCACCACACCCTTCACATTTAAAGCTCTGATAGCATCAAGTAGCCCCCGCTTGTTTTTGTACTGTTTTGTGTAAAAATAGTACAGACCTATCAGTAACGTCATAAGTCTATCGTACAGTTTGCTTTTTTTGAGTACATCCCTGAACGCCAGTTCAAGTCTATGCGCAAAGCAATGGACATTAACAAGTTCATCGTTAATGTTGTTTTTCAACAGAGCAGAGAGTCCTCCTTTTTTCCCCACCATGTTTGAGGCCCCATCACTCCCCATTCCAACCAGTTTTGCTGTAAATAGTAATTGCAACCAAATGTTATCATGTTTCTAATTCTATACATTGTTTTTTGATAAAATTTAATTATTAACTTTCGTTTCGTCATGTCTCTGCTGAAATAGTGGCAGGACTGACTGAATGAACTAAATTCCTTTTCTTTTAGATATTTGAATGTTATGCATAATTTACGTAGTGATTTCAGATTAGTCACTGCATATTGTGACAGAGCATATATATGTAATTTCAACAATAACATAGACATGTACCACTACCTTCAAAAAGATGTACCTTTATCAATCCTGCAATCAGTAAACACCTTCATCAAAAAGGATTCCAAGTCAACTGCACAGGTGCTATTTGGTGTTCCAATTGCTAGGAATCTCTCTGTGACTTTTCCATGCAAGGAGAACCGCAAATAAAGTGCCTCCTGTTCATCACCACTGATGTCAGTTGATCCGTCCATCATGATAGAGAAAAAGTTGACTTTGCTGAGAAAATCTACAGTGTTGTCTCTCTCGGTAGCAGCTATTGACTTCACAAATTCAATGGCAGCTTTGTCGTTGATATATGTGCCGCCTAGATCAATACCTTAAAGATATAATATTACATAAGCTATTTTAGGTTGATATTTCATAACAAGAAAACACAAGTTCTAGAGATTTTTTAGACGTAAGACCAGCATATAATATAAAAATTTACATGTACTTTACCTTTAACTTGATCCAATGAACACAACCATGTGTAGTCACGCATTGGCCGATTGTGCTTCATAACAGCATGAGCATTTCGAAATAAAAAAACAAGTCTGTCTTTTTCAGCTTTTCTTAACGACTGTAAAGCTTTGCCGGCAGAAGTGTTGGTCAAAATATCCGACCCTGTCTTAGCAGACGCATTTTGAAATTCTATGGCCTTTTTATGAGCAACGCTGGACTCGTGGTCGACCACAGCAGTCACTCTGAAATTTGTGCATCCGTCTAAAAAGGTGTTCTGACCTTTTAAGTTTGAGCTTATTCCAGTTGGGGTACGATTGGAACCTGACTTTGAAGCATAACGCTCGACACACACTGAACAAGTCATTGCACTTTTCTCGTCGTTGTAAGTCAGCCATGATCGCCCCTCCTTCCATTTTGGGTTAAATTTTCGTGGAGGTCTTTTCGCCTCGTAATTCTTGTTGTTTTTCGTTGAATCGGGATTGCTAAGCTTTAGTTTTTTTCCTGGTATAGCACCCTCAACAAATTTCAGTCCCAACATTTCACGGTTTATACCGGAACTAAAATACTGTATGTAAATGTCGAACCCGATATATTTAGAAGCGACGATCCCGTGTTGGAGTACGATAACAACGACACTTTTTGAAAACCATTTTAGGAATCCATGGAAAAGATGAACATGTTTTGAATTTCAATTTTATTTTATTCATTTATCATTATTCTCCCAGTTTTCATTGCCTCTACATTACCGGACATTTGGTCCGTCACGATTCTAACTTTTACCGGACCGAGTCTATTTTTACCGGACTTGTCCGACGGTCCGACGAACCTTCGGAAACACTGTGGTCGTTATAATGATCTGGTTGCCAATGCAACCCATCATTGAGCAAGTGCTATCTGACTTATTTCATACCGATTGTTAGACCGTTCTTGGTACGCTAACTGACTACGGATTACTCCGTTATTCCCCTGATTTTTCAATTAGGTTCAAAACAATGGGCTATTTTTTTTTTTTAAATAACGTTGTATAGGAAGGGGTATTATATTTAATCTTTGAACATGATAGAAAATTTACAAGTTCTTTATTATTAAAGGAATTTAATATTTAAGAAATGATCACATTTTCTTGTATGTTGCAGGATAACCTCAGAGGTCGTGAAATGTGTTTGTTGGTTTTTTTTAAATATAAAAGCCGAGGCATTACTTAGCCGATACTTTTATATTTCAAACAACAGTTCAAGACCAAGGAGGTTATCCCGCAACATACACGGAAACAATAACTTTTTATTCTACTACGGCTCAGAAATATACGGCCGGTCGTTTTCCTATACAGGTATGAATTTGGTGATTATGACGTCATGACAGTTTCCGAAACGGCCTACATTGTTTTTTGCTGACGAACAAGTTGAGATGGTAGGGGAATTTTAAATCTATTTTGAAAAATATTTCAAGTATATAGTTTGATGTTAACGGATTATATCAATTTTGTTGTATTAGCAAAACTCGTACTGCATGCGAGATGTGTATCAATTTTCTCATAATCAGTTAATGCGTATGAAGGTATATCGCATAATAGTGACCGCGGCATTCCATTAATACCAAACTAAGCTAAAAAAAAAAATTATAAATCAACACATGTATCCATATTTTAGTTTGTATCAATTATCCTTTAAAGATTATAGAGACTCGATCAACAAATCCCTCGTTACCCAAGGTGTCTGAAGAAAATGAAAGTTGTGATTGTTAGAGTAGAATTGGTCAATGTTTTGTAAACTTGTACATGTAATAGAGTATTTTGAATTTGGGTAACGAGGGATTTGTTGATCGAGTCTCTATAATCTCAATACTTACTCATTGTATTTTTATCTCAGCGAATTACGTGTTTTCAGTTCATACTGTTTGTGCGTCATCCATGGACACGTAATGACGTGTATTTGTTCTTAATACTGTGTGTCATCCATAAGCAAGTTTACACAAAAAACAATACTTAATTAAGATTAAAAGTATTTTGATTAGATGCCTTAAGGATCTGGGTGGAGTGATGGAAACCTTAACGAAGCTGGGTGGAGCACTAAAGAGGTTGGGTGGTCATTCATGACTGAGACCACACCACTGGGTGGTAAATGATGAGAGACCTTATTGAAACTGGATGCTCAATGATGGGGGAGCCGGTTTAAATTCTGATGCAGAAATCAAAGTAAGATCATCCAGGAACTTTTCAACATCGCAATCAGTACGTCACCTTCACCTTCCTAATTGGCGGGGGATATCGGTCGTTTGTTTTTCAAATTGTCTTGTGTCTCGTCAAAAGAAGGTTTTACATGTGTCAGCTTTTATCCGTCAGTTTAATCCAGATTGGTATTGTAATAAAATGTTGAGAAAATCTGGACTTCGAGCCAATGAACAATTTATAATACATTTGAGACAGTTTCGGACAGGAATGCAGACACAAATTCTCTCAATACCTTCGGACTGATCTTTTCCGACACCTCATTATTTAGATTGAAGGTTGTCTCATTACTCAGATTGTAGATCGTCCCATTATTGAATAGACGTACAATGACGTCGTTAGCTCGTCTTTCATATGGTTGTATGACCCTTGTGCGCTCATCTATAGCAATACCACTAACTACTCGACAAAAACGTCATTATCTGTTCAATTCGTTTTCAGGTAATCGCACCGGTGTTTCATTAGATGTTGTTAACATCTCTTCATTCTCTAGAATACAATAAATTGTAACCAGGCAGTGACACGCGATTCGTGCGCAGATTTCAACAAGTGCAGACATGGAATTTCGGGTACGAAGATATTTGAGGAAGATCAAACGGTCATTGCCAAACAATTACATTGTTTGAGATTTTGATGAAACACATTTTCGAGCAAACAAATTAAGTGAATTTACATGTACATGTAACCTTCCTCGCTTCATGTAACGTTATTGATTTGTGCTTTATAATAAAAAAAACAAAAACAAAAACGCGTTTTACGAAGACTTCACATGGGAACTTTCAATGCAAATTCACAATATCAGAGATATAGTTAAGAGACAATTGGTTACCTGTACTGGACGTTCGGATCCCGTAAACGATAGACACTATCCTGGTGTGAAAGAACCTGTGTATGTGAAATGGCTGAATCACAAAATAATACTATTCAAGATTACCAGTCACATTGTCCCTAAGACCTTAAAACAATATGGAGTTGTGGAGACTCGTCCTGTGATGATCGGTGGAAAAAGTCCAAATAGTATACAAGAGATTCATATAAGAGGCCCATGAGCCTTAACGTTCACTTGAGTATGTACATGTTTTATTCTTTAAACATCATTGTGTTACCCGTGTGGTTTTTATACTTTTTGCAGTATTAAAATTACCCATATTTAAAGCCGCAAGACTACACGAGCTGATTTTCCGAGAGTAGAGAAAAGAAGGAGGTTGAATTTTGAATATTTTTCACGACTCTCGATTGTCAGGGTCAATATCGGATCAACCTGCTGACAAATTGAAGAAGTTGACCACTTTAGGGACGTTGAAATTAAAATATCTGAATATATGACCATCTTTCACCACCCAGGGGAATAGTCCCAGAATCCATGGTTAATGAATTTAACAGTTTTATGATAGAGCTAAATGTTCAATTTAATAATTCTAGAAGTGAAGGTTTTCCAAGATAAAATACATTCTTAATATATTATCAACTTAGCTACACCCTGGGACATGACCCTGAACCCAGAGGTCATGAATTTTCAGTTTTGGTGTAGAGCTTATTGCTTATTATAATCATGCCAACAGCTTACTCTACAGAGGTAAAAGACCGGTCACGGTAGCTCAGCAGTAGAGCTTTCGTTTTGTAACAGGGAGGTCGCGAGTTCTTGCCCTCGTTGCGTCAACCCTAAGACGTTAATATGAGTAATGATTGCTCCTTCGCCAAACGCTCGGCATTTAGAAGTTAGATTCACGGATCTTTCGGATATGACGTCCCGTGTCACGGCAGGCGTTGGCACGATAAAGAACCCTCACTGGTACGGCAATGAGCGCTAAGCATAGGTTTTGTGGTACTTCAACGTCTCAGTATGTGTGAAATATTCTCAACGGGATATCAAATAATCAATCCAGAGGTAAATCAGTTTTTTTTCTAAGATAATGCATATTGATAACATGACAGATTTAGCCCCACCCTCGTGCCTGAACCCAAGGTAATGACTTTCAGTTTTGATAGAGGTCTCAATGTTTATTGTGAAAAAGTAAAGATAACGAACAGTGATCAATCTCATAACAAGGAATACGAAATAGAGAGCTGGGAAAACACGGAACCCTATGTATACCACAGGTGGGATCAGGAACCTAGGAGGAGTAAACATCCCCTGTCGACCGATCACACCCGCCATGAGCCCTATATCTTGATCAGGTAAACGCAGTAATCCGAAGTCAAAATCAGTGTGCCAAGAACGGACTAACAATTGTATGAAACACGTCAGACAGTATTTGACCCAACATGTTCTATCGGCAAATTAGATTGTTATAACGACCATAGGATTAGCAAAATGCTGATTTTATACGAGACTGTTGAAACCCTTGTAATATCAAATTGTCTGTAAGTAGCATGCCTCGATTTAAGAACTAATAATACGCAGAACAAGCTTGTTACCACGTTAAATCACTGACCATTTTGGACCACCCTGGAATCAGAACCTCTACCCCGGGGATCCTAAAAGTAACACTTTTGGTTAAGGTTTCCCTGTTCTTCATGACTATGCAGTTAGGTTTTCTTACAGACGCGCGGTACGGTTTGATAGAGAAAGGTTTTTGAGAATTGGTCAGATTTTAGTAGTTTTTGTCACATTTAAATATTTCAAAAGATTGCGTTGAAATAATAAAACATGATTTTGTTTTCAAATTCAAACGATGTATCGGTACACAACATAAAGTCAAAATCAGGTTTTCTTTGATGCAGAAATCAAACATTTTTCAGCCAGATTTAAAAATCGCCGTAATTCCATCAAGACAATAAATATTAAATGATTTTAGCAGCAGAGTCCAATCACAAACTTGTGATTTAAAATTCAAACAAAACAATACACAATTATATCTGGCCGCGATAGTGTAGGAATTGTTGTACCTGCTTCTCAAACTGGATGTCCCCGGTTCTATTTTCGATCTTGGCTTCGCGTCAGACCTCCTTCGCCAAACTCCAGCACTAGAAATGAAAGTTATGGGTCTTTTCGGATATGTTCTTAAATACAGAGGTCGCGTGTCACGATAAAGAAGTGTCAAACACTCACTGCTATGCCCCAAGCGCCATGCATAGGTCGACATATGTTGAAAGGTGAAGATTTTGACTTAGAAATGAAACTAATAATTCTTTTGTTTGATGCATGTATCAAACAAAACATTGGACGGAAAACTTTATCAATGCGAGTAGCTCATTGATGAAAAAGTTTTCCGTCCAATGTTTCGTTTGATACATGTAAAACTTATATGGTAGCAATTTTGATGCACCAGATGCGCATTTCGACAAATAATGTCTGCATCAAAGTATCAAACAAAGAATTATAAGTTATATTTCTTATCATTTAATTATGGTTTTTTTTTAAGATAGAAAAACAAATAGTTTCTCCCATCAAAAAGCTTGAATTAACGTTTTTTAAAATGGTGCGTAGGAATACATATATGTAAGAATGAAAACAACAACAAAACGGAATGGACTGATTGAGCTGCGTTCAGGTCAGGAACAGTTACTGTGCAGATTTAATTGAATTATACGCCAAATTAAAGGTGCAATGGTTAAAAGCTGTATTAAATATAAAGGAAGATAACAAGTGGTGAATGGATTTATTCTGCATTGTGTTGGAGGAGCCGTTGAACACTGGTTGGAACGGTGGAAAACAACTCCATTTCATTATCGAATAAAAAGTTCAACACCCCTTCATCTAAAACGCACTCGTTGACTGAGCCCCATATAACGCAGTTCAATTTCATTAATATTTACCAGATCAGAAGTCGCCACTTGCTCCGTCATGTTATCGATCTCGTAAAGCAGACGATTCATACCGGGAACTCGTGTAATCTGTCTACATCTACCAGTAAGTGGTCTACGTCATCAAGTTGACTATTCTGCCACGTCATCACCTATGTATGTTGTTTCTTTAAATGAATTTGTATTTTATTCATATCTTTATTTGTGATTATTTTTTATAGCAATGAAAAACTAAAATCAAACGAATGCATTTCGTTATATATAATGCTTGTGTGGAAAATCCCGTTCTGTAAATCGCGCTAAAATTAGAACAGGGAAGACGCATTCCAGAGAAAAGTAGTCCCGCGTGCTTAGTGCAGATGAACTCCGAACGAAATTTTGACAGAGAAATCAAACGAATTTTTCAACCAATCAGCATCGTTGTTAAGACGTCACTTTAAAAGATGTTTGATTTTATCCACGAATTCATTGCAAATATCAAAAGGTCTGATTTACGAATCACCCCGTTAACAAATTGTGGCGAGGGCGTCCTACGCTCATTAAAAGTTCAATAAAGAATATTGAAACCAACAAATGATGAGATGTCAAATTTCTGTTAGTTGTGTGAAAAGATGATGATAACGAACAGCGATCTATCTCATAACTCCTATAAGGAATACAAAATTAACAGTTAGACAAACACGGACCCCTAGATATACATGGGGTGGGATCATGATGTATGCTTAGAACATCCCGTGGGGATCTGGGTTAGAAAAGGTCCTCAGTACCCCTTGCTTGTCGTAGAACGCGACTAAATGGGATGGTCCTTTGGATGAGACCGCGAAAACCGAGGTCCCGTGTCACAGCAGGTGTGACCCGATAAAGATCCCTCCCTGCTCTAAGGTCATAAGCGTCGAGTATAGGCCGGAATTTTGCAGCCCTTCACCGGAAGTGGTGACGTCTCCATGTGAGTGAAATATTCTCGAGTGGGACGTTAAACAATATATAATCAATCAATCTCATATTTTGCTGGGCACGCTGCAGTTAATAGCATTACACGCGTCTCAAATATGGCAATGGTATTTTCATACAATAGATATATAAAAAGTTTTTCATAGTCATCATCACTTCGGAAGATTAACTTCGCCACCAGAAGACTAGAAACTAAATACAACGGCAATACATGATTACAGTGGTAAATTTGGGGGGGGGGGGGGGGGGGAAGAGAAAAACTTTGAATTGAATAAATACGCAAAGGTCTACCTAACGTCGCTTGTTCACTAATTTAAGTCAAACATATTTTATCATCTTTAACATAAAAGGATGAGGCAGCAGGTAGAGCCTATACACATGTATAAGCCTTTTCCCAAAATTTGGTTCACTAAATGCACAGTCAATCCAATATTTATTAACGTTTTCGATTTTGCAATTCTTCAAAGATATACACATGTAAACTGCAGATAAGACACTTATCTGTCATTTAGAAAAGTAAGGAATGAAGATAATTTTAGTCCACTTTACATGATACATGTATATCCTGCTTTGCAACACATTAAGTTTTCACGGGTTGTTTGGTATATTTGGGTGGGGATTTGTTAATATTAATTTGTTTTTTGGTTGTTGTTTTTTTGTTGTTGTTTTTTTTTGTTTTTGTTGGTTGTATAAAATGATCGAACGTTAGCTTTGTTACTGAATTATAAATATATATCTTTAATTCGAGTGTTGAAGTTGGGGGGTCAATCAAGCCACATCTATCTCTAGATTGTACATATATTTTCACTTATCATCACGAATGTATCACATTCACTTTATGTAGTCTTTAAAATAATACGTGTAATAATTCAAGTTGTTTTCCTTTTTCATATTTGCTTTAGAAAACAATGTCAAAACTGTCGGTGATAAAGCTGAACTTGAACATTGTAGCAAAACATACATTGCTTGGTATCCAACTGTTTTTCGGAGTGCAGGTCCATTAAGGTGTCTTTATCTTGGCGGGTAGCAATCAACTTCATGTGAGGGGGAGGGACCGGTGCTTGACGTACGTTTGTTCAGCCTGGCAACAGCGCATTTGTTTGACTGCGAACAATGGCACTGTCAAGACGTTGTACGTTTTTCTTATGAAAACTTTATTACGAAATGAGGTGTCTAACATATAAAATGAAGATTTATTATCCCAACAGATGGAGTCAGAAAGTCCGCCACATAAAACCATGGCGGCCATGTTTATGATTTATGTTTTCGATCGTGTAAAATAAACTTGTGGGCGGAAAGTGTAATTCGCTTATTTCATGCTATACTTCCAAGTTGCTATACACAGAGATTCTGTTGTTCGATATTAGCTACAAATACAAGATACATTAAAAGCTGTAATTATTTCCCCCAACATCAAACACGAATGATGGTGTTTTTTTTCACTATCTCTTAATGATAAATCCCAAAGACTTAGCATATAGAACATCACACATTGTAAGAAGTAAGGTTTTCCCATTACCAGCCTTTCATGTTTGGTGAAAATTGCTTGATAGATTACAGATAATAAAGATTTGACTTGATAAATGCATTAATCATTTGTCATTATTTCTCGACAACTTCAGATTTGAAATATATCACACTCCAACTAGACCTGTCCTTACGGGGTTAATGCTTTTATGTGACTTATTAAATTGGAACATAATCAACGTTTGATATAAATAAATGCCACATATATATCTAATTCCACGATACCTTTAGTCACAGACCAGAATATGATACTAATTTCCTTCACCAATTGTAAATGATTTTATTGAAACTTCTCACACTTCATACATTAAATGATTACATAATGAAACATACATGAATATTCATATACTGAAGAGAGGAATAGGATACATGAATATTGAGGATAACGAACATGCAGTGATCAATCTCATAAATCAGATAAAAGTACGGACCCCTAGAAACAACAGAGGTTGGATCTGGTACTTACGAGTAGTAGGCATACCATTTTGACCGGTCACACCCGCCGTTAGATTCTTGATCAGGTAAATCGAGTAATTATTATAACGACCATAGAATAGTCAAAATACTGACTTAAAACGTTAAATAGGAGACGGGTTTAAAAAAAAAAAGTGAGGTCTATGGGCCACATCGCTCACCCGAGCAGCAGTTCTTAGCAATAAACAAGGTTGAGCAAAACTGTCATTATACAAGGGTAATGACTAAACTACCTTTGACTACTAATTTATTAATTAAGTCTCCCAAGCGAAGTTTGGAGACTTATTGTTCTTTCTCGCGCCTAAAACTGCCCGACACTGTTCTCCGTAATCCGTGGATGAAAGTAATAGATATTCAACGATATAATAGGCCACTGTACATAGATATGCAGAAATGTATTTGTTTTCAGATTGAAGGGGGTTAGGGTACATTTAGGGGGGATGGGTCAAATGGAGGTGAGATTTAACATAGAACTCTATGCGGAAAATTAAATCCAAAATTCAACAAATATGACAAGAGTCCTTCAGGTCTTCAGAAATGAATAGATAATGACGGCCTACAAATAAGTATCTAAGTAAAGTGACCTTGACCTGAACATCAACATAAAAGTTGGTAAAGTTTTGAAACCAGGACTATTAGTGATCGATTGATTGGATATTATTTAACGTCCCTCTCAAGAATATTTCACTCATATGGAGACGTCATCACTGCCGGTGAAGAGCTGCAAAATTTAGGCCTATGCTTGGCGCTTACGGCCATTGAGCAGGGAGGGATTTTTATCGTGCCACACCTGCAGTGACACGGGACCTCGATTTTTGAACTCATCCGAAGGACCGCCCCATTTAGTCGCCCCTTATGACAAGCAAGGGGTACTGAGGACCTATTCAAAACCCGAAATAGTGACATGGAACCATCTTCGGAAATGGCAAGATGATTACAGGTCCTATAAACTAGTATGAAGGTCTAGTTACCTTGACCTTTGAACATAAAACTGGTATTGCTTAAGAACCAGGTCCGATAGAGACCTAGGGTATTCAGAAAGGATGATGACATCTACAAATTGGTATCAAGATCGAGTGACCTTGAATATACAAAGTCATATAATTTTGTAATTGATAGAAATATAGTACCTTCAGAAATGATAAAATCTACAAACTAGTGTTAAGGTCAAGTGACCTTGACCTATGACCTTACAACATAAAAAAGGTATTCTTGAAGAACCAGATCTGTTATAGATATGGGATTTTCAGAAATGAAGATAAGATCTTCAAATTGGTATCAAGATCAAGTGACCTCTGACCTTGAACATACAAAGTGATATAATTTTAGAACTGGAATTGATAGATTGATTCTTGCTTAACGTCTCGCTCGAGAATTTTTCACTCATGTAGAAACGTCACTGAGACTGGTGAAGAGCTTCAAATTTAGGCCTATGCTCGGCGCTTACGGCCATTGAGCTGTGACGGTTCTTTAGCGTGCCACACCTACGGTGACACGGGTCATTCGGTTTTAAGGTCATCTCTGAGGACCCGTGATATTCACACCTGATGCCGAGCGTTTGGCGATGGGGCTGTCACTACCTGTTTTAACGACTTAGGTCTGTCGCGGCCGGGGTTCGAATCCCGGCCTTTCGCATGTGGGGCGAACGCCCTAACCTCTCGGCCGCGGCGGTTGTAATTGATACAGACATTGGATGTTCAGAAAGGATGATGAGATCTACAAATCAGAATCAAGGTCAAGTGACTCCAGTGACCTTGATCTCTGATTATAAATTTGGTATTACTAAAATGTAGTCATTTGAATAATTCATATGCATTATACCTGAACATTAAGGCTGTGGAACCCTTTCCTGTTGACATAGTCAGCCTCATTCTAAGTTGGTGTTGGGTGTACAAATTTTAAATTTGTGTCTCATCAACACAACCCAGAACTTTAGGGAATCCTAGAAAATGTGTATAATATAAATTTATGAATATAAGTTCATTTTTTATATGAAACAATTATTGATAATTGCAATGTTATTTATTACAATTGTTTTGATTGGACAAAAATAAAGCTGAACAAGAGTTTACACATCAATAAATCCAATAATGCGATGTATTCATACACACCTGAAAACAAACAACATAGTGCGGGGAATCTAGTCAAATTTTATAATTATAGGTTATAGACTTTGTATGGGAAAATATGACGACCGAGTTTTTTGGCGCGTAGACGGACCTCGCAAGCTCGGTCCGTCCGCGACAAAAAACGAGGTCGTCATATTTCCCATACAAAGTCTATAACCTTTTTATTATATACTTTCAATTTCAATTAGAAACTAACAATAATTTTATTTTTAACAATAACTTTATCGGTTTAACTGAGTAAAAGATGAAAAACACGAAAAATTTGAAAATTAACGGCGTAGAAATTTGATTGTGACGTAATGTTTGCGGGCCGGAATGTTTCCGGGCATTTATCGTGTGATATATGCCCGCAAACTTTTATAGAAAAAAAAGAGATGAAATTGAAAGTATATAATAATATGAATTATTGTCATAAATGACAATGACAAGTCATTCTTTACAAAAAAATATTTGAGGGAAAAAACTTAATATATGATTTGATTTATATGCAAACAAATTAGTTAAAATGTACGGAAGCGATAATGTGCCAGGGTATAGAATTAATATTCATTTAACTGGCGGCCGCCACTTAATTTATATGGTGACCGCCAGTCAATTCATATAACTTTGAAAAACGATGCTGCGTGTTTGAAATGAACTTTTATCAAATGATAATGGCAGACACAATTTGAAAATTCAATAACCTTTTGAGGGGGAGGGAGTGTCTTGTCTGGTTATGTTGTTAGATTAAACTACGAAAACTATAACTTCTCAATAAATGTACTTTCAGGCTAGATAGGTGCCCACATCAAATCCATGTGTAATAAAAAATAAATCTTAGATTACAGTGTATATATTTCATATACATGTTTTGCAATGTTTCACAAATTTCAGAATCAGTTCTCACTCTTTGGCTATTGAAACTGGACGTTACACACAAACACATGTAAATGAGAGAAAATGTACTCTCTGCAAGTCTGACTGTGTAGAAGATGAATTCCATTTTGTATTTGACTGCATAGCATACCAACACTTAAGAAAACCATTCATAGAGTCCATGAACATTTTGTGCAAGAGTTTTATAAACCTGTGTAATAGACAAAAATTTATCTGGCGTATGAGCAACGAATGTAACAATATTATTGAAAAATTTGCCAATTACATATATAGCTGTTCATTACTAAGAAAAGTTGATTTATTATGAACTTGTAAATTTTATTTTTCATCTATCTTTTGGATAATCACTCTTTTATGATTTATGTATATGAACTTTGTATTCTTTGTATGCCCTCTGGGCCCAAAATTGGAAATAAATTACTTACTTACTTACTATACATGTATGATACGAATTTATTAGTATGTGTCATGTACTTAAGAGTTAAAAAAATTATTTCATTGTCAGTATGGCAATTTGTTCATTTAAACCAATTCAAAAGACTAACACCACATATTTATTTGGTTGGACCCGCCATCTTTCAAAATAACATTGTGCAGTTATGGCCCCTACGGTGGAGCTCTTCTTATCAATGCGATGTCAACACTGGAAGACTCTCACTCTGGACACAGACTACCAATTAATTTGCTATACATTCCTTTATAACATAAAAATTAATATAAAAAATTCCACTGCCTCAACTTACCTGAAATTTGGCACAGTGATATTAGAGCAATGCAAGTCCAAAAATATTTGTGAATCTCAGGAAAATCCACCACACACAAGTCCTGTTATGACACCGCAAGTAACCCCTACCCTGCATCTTTCCCTTTGAAAAGCAGGTAAACAATGGCCTATTTACACCCTTTCCCCATTAATATAATTTTTTTTTTAAAAATTTCAGACCCTCTCCTTTCCATCTATGCCCTAAACTAACACAAATCCACCCCACATACATCCCCAAGAATTTTAAAGAAAAAACTTCTATTTATAAACTGGCACTACTTGCGTGGTCAATAAGATAGGGGTAACATTAGTAGTCTGTAACCCTCTGAGAAGAATTTTGTTAATTTACAGAAGGTAAACATTCTTTGGGATGGATTTAGTGTTGCTTTGGATATTTGTTTAATCGTATGCATTGTATTTGGCTCTGAGGATTGATGTATATAATTCACTAAAGCTATGAATATTATGGCAGAGCATCTAACGTTACTTTCATTTTCAAATTATATTTAGAACTTGCCTGCAACTCTCCTGAAGCCCTCCTTAACTTTAGTAGCCATCTCTCCGACCGGGAACTTTATGTAATCGCGGAAGACATCAACAATGGCCCTTGCTACTGATTTCACTGCTCTTCCAGCTGAGGATTCGGACACGTTCAGACTATCTCCAATGAGTCTCAGGTGGGCCCCCGTGGTAACGAAACGCAAAAATATTAGAACATGAATCAGAGGAGGAATAGGGCGGTTCCTGGCAGTGTCTGTCTCCAGGCGATTACCAACTCTATTCAAAATGAAAACAATACTTTCTGGCGAAAGGCGATATATTTGAAAGATTTCGTCCTCCTCCAGACTCTCAAGAGGATTACTAAGGTCCCGAACTACCCGAGGTCGTCTTAAAATGCGCCGATTTAGTCTCCCCTAACGTCTGCGTCTGATCATAGCAGCCATTTTTAATGCTTGAGAACGTTCTTAAGTCTGCATTTTTGTAGACTCAAATATTTGAGAATAAAACTGATTTTGAGGGGGAAAAAATTGTGCTCAACTTTTTTAAGACGGCCGCTGAGTCTGAGAATGGGGGAGTTGAGAATATTCTCAGACTTGAGAACATTCTCAGACTTACTAAAAGTATGATGAAATCTACAAATTGGTATCAAAGTCAAGTGACACCAGTGACCTTGTCCTCTGACCCTAAACATAAATATGGTATAACTTTAGATTTGGGACTGATAGAGACATGGAATCTTCAGAAATTATAAAAGGGTGTAGTGACCTACAAACTAGTATCTCCATTAACCTTGACCTTGATTATAAAAACTTGTATAACTTTGGAACCAGGACTGAGAGACATGGGATCATGAAAAAATGATAAAACGATGTTGGAACCTACAAACTAGGATCAAGGTCAAATGACACCAGTTTTGCTGAAGAAAAAACGGGGACTTTTTGACAAATTTGAAATCAAAGTATTCCTGAATTAGAGTTTTTAAATGAAGTAAAAATTGACAAGGATTTCGTCAAGGGAGAAGAATACTAGTACTCAGAAAAAGCCACTTTTATACAGCCAATACTTCCTTTGGGAGACTTTATAATTGTTATCATATGCCCTTGTAGACCGGTACATGTATGATCTTTTATCTAAGGATGCTTTATGCCAAGCTTGGTTCCCTATACATTCGCATGTCAAACTTTGATCCTCTAATGTGGTCCCACCTTACCCTCGGGGGCATGAACTGAATAAATAGGAATCTGCTCTATATCAGGAAGCTTTCAGGTAAATTTTCACTCTTCTGGTCCAGTGGTTCTTGAAAAGAAGATATTTAAAAGATTGTATGTATTCGTATGTATAACTTTGATTCCCTATTGTGTCCTCAAGGAAACTACACCGAATATGCTCATTGTGAAAAAGGGGGCGCTTATACAGTGATTATAAGGTGGTGTATCTCATGGACGGGTGAATAAAGTCCTAGAATGATGCCTTTATAGAAATAAGTAAGTTTTTGCTAGTATTCCATCCGTTTGATATATAGATGGGTTCGTTTCGTAAAGGAAATTCGAAATCGTAGTACATACATAAACAACCAGAATTATGGATATTAAATATAATTTGATAATGGGATATTCATCCAACATAACATGTATGATATCTTCACAATCATATTGTGGATTTATGTATCATCAGATACTATAGACGATGCATGGGGAAGTTGTGCAATATTTGTAACACAGCGTCTCCCCCTAGCCTGGTACCCGAGGCCTTCCGATGTTCAAAGAACGAAGGCCAGGCATCGGATGTCGAATGGATTCTTCCACTGATCAAAATCCAATATGGCGGACTCAATGGTAAGTGATGGGAATGTACGTAAATGAGCGTATCATGGCTTAATTAGCTGTGTCACTTTCGATTTTATGTCATTAATTGCCAGAGACAGACCTTAGAAAATGTATAATACTTGGTTTTTCATGTGACACGCTTGTTTGATATAGTCTTATCCCTTTGTTTTCAAGCAAGTAGGTGATTCATCAACTCGCATATTTTTCACGTGTGTTAAATTAAATCTAACCGTGTCACTTCGTTTTTTCTACTATTGATGGGTTGTATTGGGTTGCTGGCGAAGATACATACTGAGTTGTATAGATGACACGCGCCAGTTTTCTTATTTTAAACCGACAATTTCAGATCGAATTTCCTCGACTCATTTTTGGATAATTTTTTATTACATATAGATCTAATGACGTGCTTTACTTTGATAAGACTATAGGCTATAGCTGAAGTTTATATGATGACTTTCTTGTGCGATGATAGGGGTGTTTTAAGCTTTTATTGGACTTATAGTGTACAATTTTACAAATTCTCAATATTATGTATATTAATCGTTTTAATTTCAGATGAATTTCCATACATATGGAAAGAAGAAACACATGATAGTAGATGAAAAAACACCCTCATATATAATGCTTCATGAATATGCAAAACCATGCCAAGTTGCCAACAGGTATAATAAGATATATATATTGCTTGTGTAGCAGATAAGGCTATTTATGCATTTTATAATTCAGTAACATGGTGTCTGACAATGTAATTATTTAATTCTTATGTTGACCTACCAACTTTATGCTTGATCCAATAGGCTTGATTTAAAGTTTCTGTTGTTACTTTGGTTTACTTTGAATATTCTTCAGATTTCAGAAGTGGTCACTAACAATTTCATTGTCAACAGTTACTATTCCTCACTGATTCACTGTCCTGTTTGTCTAAAATTATATTTGTGGGTCGGTCCACAATTTTTATATATTGCCAAAAGTTATACATTGAGGTATTCTATTTTTGTGTTAGCATTATATTTTGCATTTGTTTGTAACTCAAATTCTTTGTCTTCTTTATGAGAGAACTGAGTTCATACACTTCAATTTAAAAATCTTAGGCTGTAGTAGCCAGGAATTCTGTATCACAACAAAAACAAATTTTACATAATGTGAAGTACACAATATGGCACTATAGTAACATTTCATTGTTATGCTTTTGCACAAACTCATTGTACTGCTTGGATTTGATAATAAAATCACACCTGCTAAAGCTTCAAAGAAAAAATGTAGAAGATCACAATCTGGAGAAACCCAAGACATTCATCCCCCAAAACAAAGTTTTGCATTTATGTTTCTCTCACTGTATTGCAAATTTCAAGATAGTTTTCAATACATTAAATTTGTGGTACTTGTGTACCAAATTAATGACTCTTGATATAGTTTTGTGGAAAAAGGAAAAGAAAGATAACCAGATTGATCTCTTTATTTTACCATGTAGTCTACAGACTCCAGATGGAAAAAGACAGAGAAAGAAATTCTAAAGCGGTATTCAAGGACCCATCCTCCTCCACACTAATTCATATTGGAAGAAATTAACATCCAACTTGAATGAAGAATTACAGACTTTCAGAACAGGTTAACAACTAAATCAATTTGTTACAGTCTGTTATTTCAAGTTTCCCACCTCTTACAGCAATAACAAAAACAATTATTTCTGGCAACTAAAGGTGTGAGAAGTTTATCATATTCTAAAATATGTTCTATTTGTTAGTGGAAGAAATTCAATCCCAAATTGATTATATTAGATACTGACAATTTCTGTATTGATAAAACACAATAGTGAAAAGTGCATGATTTTTTTGTATGGAATGAACTGACCTGCCTTGTTTTATTTCATGTGTATCATGCAGACCCTTTAAAAAAAGGAGAAGCCAGATCTTCAGAAGACTTCCTTGAAAATGAGAATTTTTTGAGTGGAAATGAAGAATATGGGATGCATACAAGCAGACATCAGCATTCCCTCCCTCTTGTTTGTGTAAGTAAAACCTTCATGAATATAAAAATTTAGATGAAAAGGGAAATATATTGACATTCAAAATTCACAGTTGGCTGTTAATCTTCTGCAAAAATTACAGACTTGTTTCATTATTTATCTATGATAAAATACATGTAACGACATAATTAATATTTATGATATATGTGCATTGTGTATTTACTACTATTCCTGATCCATATCAATGCAAATCTTTACTGATTATACTGATGTTTTGTGATATTGTTTTTAATTTTTAGATCAGAGGTGAGCTTTTTGAGAAAGACTTATGAAGGAAGTTTGAGAGTGTCAGTTCTCAGATCAAGAAGTTAGCTAACAGTAGGAGGAGTAGTAATTCATTCCACAGTATGGCCAGAGAAATATATGACATGAAAGACCTGAAAAGGGAGATTTGGCATTGTTTCATGTGGAAATTGAAGAATCTTTGAAATGGATACATGCAACACAGACATGTTTCAGTTACTTGGGGATAAAACTTATGAGGAATTTTGCTGACTTTCAGATGGGAATGTGTTGCACAAGAAATGCTTGATCACAACCTTCTTTTATTAGAAACCTTTTCTATGCAAATAATTATTTTAAATGAAATTTTGCTATTTCATTAGACTAGTAAACATGTTTTCTGTGCAAATGTGTGTCTTTGACATTAAATGCTATGATATATTGAAGTATTTTTAAACAATGGAAGATCTCTACTAGTTCTTTCAAAGGAAAGCCAACAACAGGAATCGAACCTGTTCCTCCATCGTACAGATACGAAAGTGTGCACCAGTACACCATGTTGGCATATATTAAGAACTAGTAGCCTTGGAGAGTACATATTGTATTATTCTTGTATAGTTGATACTGGTTGGTGTGATATATATGTATATATATAATATACATACAGCTTAGTATAAATAATGCATGCCTCATGTTTGCTAGTCGTCAATAAAGCATTTGAATTGAATATATTCTTTGTTCATGAAGAAAGTCTAATATTCTGAAATTTAGATAAATCTAGCATTTCTGTATGTGAAATACTCTTAAATCTAGCTGAGAGAAATGTCTTTGTAACCCAGTGTTTATCTGGGTCAGAATAGGTCCTCTGCACCTGATTGCATATTATGAGAAAAGAGTTAACATAGAGTGATCATTGAATAAGATTGTTAACTGAAATATTGTGGCACAATTAAGAACAGTCTGATCCTCACTGCTCAAAAGGCCAAAGTACCAAGTATAGGCTAAATACAGGCAATTGATGGTGACCCTTGAATATGGATGAATTTTAAACAATAGAGAATCAAACAATGATTGTAACTGACATATATATGATGTACATTAAAATATATTAAGAACTGAACTAGCATAAGATCACAACATAAAAGGGCCTGGAAATCGTTGGATGGAAGTTCTTGGGTCCATATGAGTGAAATATTCTCGAGAGGGACGTTAAACAATATACAACTATACAGGCATTCGATCTTGGGGCCAAAACTAATTTCCACATTGTGTTTACATAATTAGTGCATGTAGGTTTAACTTGTATCTTTCTAGAATAAAATGTTATCTTGCTTAATATCAATTATTTACAAACTACAAGGGTGGCTCATAAACACCTAGCAGTTGCAATAATATTTATACTGCTTAACAAGGATAACCAGTCAAAATGAGTCGAGGAAATTCGATCTGAAATTGTCGGTTTAAAATAAGAAAACTGGCGCGTGTCATCTATACAACTCAGTATGTATCTTCGCCAGCAACCCAATACAACCCATCAATAGTAGAAAAAACGAAGTGACACGGTTAGATTTAAAATTTAACACACGTGAAAAATATGCGAGTTGATGAATCACCTAACTTACTTGAAAACAAAGGGATAAGACTATATCAAACAAGCGTGTCACATGGAAAACCAAGTATTATACATTTTCTAAGGTCTGTCTCTGGCAATTAATGACATAAAATCGAAAGTGACACAGCTAATTAAGCCATGATACGCTCATTTACGTACATTCCCATCACTTACCATTGAGTCCGCCATATTGGATTTTGATCAGTGGAAGAATCCATTCGACATCCGATGCCTGGCCTTCGTTCTTTGAACATCGGAAGGCCTCGGGTACCAGGCTACGTCTCCCCCCCCCCTCTTCTGAACATTCGCCCTGCACAAAGTAACGTTGACTTGTTTCTCAGGGATAATCATCAATGACAAAACTTTTGAGTTCATTATAACCTTTATGTACATGTAAATGATATATATATATATATATATATATAAGGATGAACATGTTTCATTATGCAAAAAACTTCGACACATTAAAACATCAACAATGCTTATAAATAAGAAATATAAAACAAATGTAGTAAACATACATTATTTCAGCAATAAAGAAGATTGCTGTGATAACAATTTCTCCTTTGTAACATAAATTAGTAAACTTAAGTTAATAATATACAATCGTGTCGATGTATTTCTTTTCACTGACAGGATAAGATCTCGTCATTACAGTACCTACACTAAAGTTAGTTTGATGAAGCAGATTATACAAGTGGTTTCAACCTTTTCTCCAAACTGTCGATGCAAAAAAAAAAACACAAAAAAACCCACCACATTCCTGATAACGTTCGTTCAGAGCGTGGACATCTGTTGGCAAACTGGCGGTTGAGAATTTGCATCAATTACGGAGATCGTTCAAAATGGTAGTAACAGGGGTGTGATTTTTCCTCTTTTCAGAGGAAATCCTCTGATTTGCTCAATTTTCGGGAAAAAAATGAAACACTCTGGATTTGAACGGGAGAGGGCTATTCTCTAAGAGTCGGCTTAGATGCCTTGGATGTTGTTCCTCCAACGTTTAAGGTAATAATTTCTTTTTGATAAGCGATGAGCTCACTTGCTATAATTTTCCTCTTGTTTGGGTTTTAAGTTGGAATGGCCCGAGTGTCGACAATCATGTACTCTACAATAGGGTCAATGACGCCATCATTTAAAATGGAATTTGTTCATGTTGTTTTTAGAGATGATGGTGGTTTTGTTGTACGCTGAATCATGCTCAGAGTGACTGATAGAAGATGAAGATAGTCAGATGATATGGATAGATCCTTTTGAAGATCATGGGCGACTTCATCTTGCTTGGTCGGGTATGCCGATGGCAAGTTGGAATCAGCGACGGGTGGTCTTTAACTAGTGACGGATGATCTGAAATCAGCGACGGGCGGTTCGAACTGCGGTGGAAGATGTAGTTAATAGTACGGCTGAGATGGTATTGGAGGTAATAACAGGGACATATTGTGGATTTGGTGATGGTGCATCTCCGGCGCTTGGACGATTAGTGGATACCAGTGGGAGATCCATTAGGGAGTGAATTTCACTCAGGGGCGCTCTAGGGTGTCGTCCATAATAGGTGTTCTTCTTTGGAATGATTGGCTGCATGCATTGGGTTTTCCGTTTGGATCCTGCTAAGTTGGAATTTCTTTTGAACGATTCAAATGCTGACTTTGATCGAGACTGTTTAAACCCCTGTACCATCAACTTGTTTGTCAGTAGCTTGCCTCAATTTAAAAACTGACCATACGCAGAACAAGCTCTTGCGTATCGAATCAGTTGAGATAATATAAATGACTGATGAACAATGGAAGGGGTTTGTCTCAGGGTTATATTTCTCATCGGCTCTATTACTGTGCTTGCAATGCTCGGTACAGGGTCTCCTGGAAAGAGCGAAAGCGTTGCCATGGGATTAACCAGTTCTATATTCTATTTGGAATTCGTATTGAGAGAAAAGTTTAAACCATCTGGCAATTTGGCCTTCGGGTTTTTCGAAATAGGGAACCATGATCAGTTCTCTACCATACAAGTGATGGTGAAAATGTTTAATGGATTTAACTATGGCTAAGAGTTATCTGCGTGTTACACAACGTCGTCTTTCAGCAGCACTGAACGTTTTACTGTAATAACAAATCACTCTTTATACACCATTTTGTTCTTGTGATAGTACTGCGCCTAATTCATTATTGGAGGCATCAGTGTCTAGGGTAAATAATCCTGTATCGTTAGGGTATGATAAAATTAGGGAGCTGATCTCTCTCTCTCTTTCTCTCTCTCTCTCTCTCTGACTTTTCTATTTACTTCGTCCCGTTTTGCTAAGGGTATTCTTCTTGGGGGTTGTTTAATAGGAGGAGCGTTCCCAGTATTGATGGTATGTTCTACAAGGCCAGTCAGACCTTCGTCTGTAGAAGAGATGGAAAAACTATCTTGAAACTCTGTAATGAGAAAATTCGCTAATGCTTAACATACAATGTGTAGTGCACAAACTGGCCCTGTGTATTAGTCCAACTGTTTCTAGTGTACCTGAAATGGAAGGAGTTTGACAAATAACTTACAATTCATTTTACTACTTCAAACACTCTTCTATACGAACTTCAATCCATACATGAGGTACTGGATAGTCCTATCATCAGAATCAAGGGAATACTTGCAGTACGAATCTGTCGATGGTTTTCAATGTACAATGCCTTGTAGAAAACCTGGTATGCCTTGGTATCTTATTTTGCTGATTATGGGGCTAAAGATTCAAAAGCTGTCGGTCTAGTCAAACGAATCACCCAGGTAAATGTTTTGTATTTTAATATTTACTGCATTCCAAGTAAACTAAAATTAGTTTATTATATACCATAAATTATACATTGTAATAGATTGTTCAATTTTAATTTAGAAAGTAAACATGTCCCTTAACTTTAGAAGATTCATTATTAGTGAGTAAAAGAAATATTAGTTTTATTATGTTTTAATCATAATTTCAGATCCAGTTTCTTGAACTGCTGTATTTCCTCTTGGGGTGTTATCGCTGTGACGACTCAGCTGAACTTGGTTTTCCAGAGAGACACCTTGAATGTGTCTGAAATTCAACCAGCATTGACTGCAGTGATTGATACTTTATTAGCTATGCAGAATGGTGAATTGAAAGGACATCCGGAAGAGCAGAAAAAGAACCTAATTGTGATTGGCAAAGACACTACACTATTTAATCATAAGCTACAGTGTAAGTAAATGCAAGGTGAAGATAACGAACAGTGATCAATCTCATAACTCCTATAAGCAATACAAAATAGATAGTTGGGCAAACACGGACTCCTGGACACTCCAGAGGTGGGATCAGGTGCCTAGGATGAGTAAGCATCCCCTGTTGACCGGTCACACCCGCCGTGAGCCCTATATCCTGATCAGGTAAACGGAGTTATCCGCAGTAAATCTCAGAGATTTCATGAATCAGTCAAAAAGAAATTTATTGAATATTCAACTCAAATTTCCTAAAGAGGATGTCTGCGTCATAAGTTCCTTTGATGTCTCAACACTTAAAGGTTTGTCACATGTGCCATCTGGAGGCGTGGATAGCTAGTTACGGCAATGAAAAACTTGCCAGAATAATTGATGACTTTCAGCTTGACAGAGAAATTGTTTTATCAGACTTTACTGTAATTAATGAAAACTCTAGTTCTTGAGCAAACTTATCCAACAGGAGATTTCTAATGTCTTTATTGAATTATGAGGCAGTACTTACCATTTTGAAGCCTTGCCTTTGGTCTGTAAACTGGCAGAAATGGCCATGTCTTTCCCTATATACACAGCAATATGTAAGAGGGGCTTCTCATGTCAAAATCTGATTAAAAGAAGTCATAGAAACAAATTTAATGAAGTTACAACAAACTCATGTTTATTAAGGTTCTTTGTCCACCTCTCTGAAGAAAGTTTTCAAAATGTGTTGGAGAGAGCTTTGAAGTTATTTGTGGATATGAAATCAAGAAAGATATTTCAAACATAGAATTAGAACTGACACTGACAGTTGCAAAGATTTCTTATCCACAAATATTTTCAAAGTTATATTGCACAGGTTGATTGTAATGCATGTCTTCGTGAATAACATTTTCTGATGAAAGAGATGGGTTTAATTTACAGGTAACCACAAATGACAATGTTTGGTGATTGGTAATGATAGTAGCTTAAAGAATTATGAATACCAAAAGCATAGGGGATATTGAAAGTGCTGTTTTGCACTTACAACTCGGGCCCTACAATATTTATACACCCCCCCCCCCCATCTGATATCAAGGGGGGATTTGCCCCCTCATTTCCAAATTTGTGGAGTAAACAATGATGCAAACGAGAGTACCGATCATTGAGCGATTGCGTCTTAAACGAAGTTCGGGGGGGGGGGGGGGGGGGGTATATACATGTAGGAATCAGTCTGTCTGTGCAGATTCGTGTCCGGGCCATAACTTTGTTCTTTGACATAGGCATACCATATTTGGCACACAGGTGGATCACCATGAGAAAATGTGTCGAGTACCTTCATGACCTCTATATGACCTTGACGTCAAGGTCAAAATTAAAGGGTTTTTATTACAATGGATTCGTGTCCGGGTCATAGCTTCTTTGTTCTTTGACATAGGCATACCATATTTGACACATGAGTGTATCACCATGAGACAATGTGTCGGGTACCTTCATGACCTATATGACCTTGAACTTTGACCTCAAGGTCAAAATTGATTATAGGGTTTTGACATAGTCATACCATAAGACATGGGTGTATTACCATGAGACTACATGTATGTGTCATGTACATTCATGACCTCTTTATGACCTTGACCTTTGATCTCAAGGTCAAAATTATAGATTTATACCATTGATTTATCTTTGGACTATATCTTTCATTTTCTTCTACAAAGGCATACCATATTTTTACACTCAGGAAAGAGGTAATTTATACCTATTAACAACACCCTTTGGGAGATTGAGGTAAGCGATGGGTATTCTTAGTGAGCATTGCTCACAGTACCTCTTGTTAAATCTCATTTTACAGTCGTCTTGCTAATTGTTTTCTTCTTCTTTAGAAAACCAACTACTTACATGTTTGTAGTTATTTCTTTCTATAAAATCACGGAAACTAAAGCAATCGATGTATTACTAATTGATTTTATTACATTTTTTAGCTATTAGCGATAACTTTTAACGTAGTTACTAAGACATTTACAGCAGCGGTACATTTCCATACCTACACTCATAGTTCACATTCTCACCTCAGCTTGGCATGGGACAAAGGGACATCCAGCGAATTGTTACAGCTGTCAAATATGTTACAGGAAGGAATCGCCCAGCTGGTAAAGACAGAGGGGACCAAAAGATGTGGAGCTGTTACAGAGAGGATTTATTTACCCAGCTAGAGAAGAACCAAGTTCCCCTTAAATGATCTCGAAGAGTACGGACGGAGTTGGACCGATTGACTGGCGTTCCTGAAAACCAGGGGGAAGACAAATTGATTAATTCTTCGTTTTGTTCTACGTCCCATCGAGAATTTTTCACTCAATATTGAGACGTCTCCAGCTGTAGGTGAAGTACCAAAACTTTAGACCTAAGTTCGGGCCGTAGCAATTGGGGTTCTTTAACGCGCCAACGGCTGCCGCGACACGGGGCATCCGATTTATCTGTCATATCTGATTTAACTGTCATATCTGAAAGACGCGGGGAAGACAGACCTACATTAAATTTGGAGCCTAACAGCAACCAAAGGATGATTTTACAGCTCTACAGTTCGCAGCTGGCTAGATGACAATAAATTGCGAATAAAAGCAAATCAAAAATCAGATATCATATACCCTCGGCTTGTGAAAATCGCACTATGAAAACCTGTTTGATATGAATATTACATAATCGGTATCAATATTTTGATTATGGATATCAATATTTTAAGGGGTTACATTAATTTGAAAATTTTACTTAGTCTATTCTCAGATAACACCCATGAAGCCAAATACTCGATATAAAATTTTTATGAATAAATAATACGCATACCTGAAAAAAATCATTATGACATTTGATTCAAACGTTACATGTATACCTGTGATTTTTTAAGAATTCGATACCTATTTCCAAACAATCTTTGGCGTTTATAAATGCATTTTTTATTACATAATTTATGATTCCTTTCTAACTAAATGAAACCAAAAAATTAAACTTCCTCGTGGATCCAATTCTATACCATACAATGGGTATATACATGTAGTTACCCTTGTGAAGTGATATAACGATCGTCGTTTTATCTTCCTTTTGAAAGGGTGTTGCTAAAACGCGGAATGGAAAACGGAAAAAAAGACGGAATGGAAAAGAATGATTAATGTAGCTAAGATAACACCAAAGTTCGGAAGAAAGTACTTTATGATTTTGTTTACAAGTGGTAACACAATTTTATCTTAAAATTCTGCATCATAAATTGATTAAGGGAAGTTAAACGTTTGTATAAGAATTTACAAAGCATTTTGAAACGTTGGCATTGACAGATGTGTCAGCGAACAGCTACACCTATGGGTAGAGAATAGAGAGAACACAATTTATCCCCCCCCCCGGTGGCAAAACGTCATGAATGCATATTTACATCTAAATTTATACATAATACCGTATTTGTGTATACATGTACTTACAACAGAGAGTGTGGTATGTATATTACAACGACAATTCATGATCTTATTAATTCAGCAAGTCAAACATATTGTCTTTGATATAAATGTATTAAGTAACACAGGTTTAGTGACCGCAGCACTCCAATCCTAAATAAGGAGGGCTTCGAGCAGTTTATTTATAAACTAAATACTTGTATCTCAATATTTAGATTAATAATGAGATGACCTTTTAATAGCCGTGTTTCGAGTTCCTCCGGAACACAGTGTTTATTCTGTGTTTATTCACGCCGCGTCAAAAATGTTCCACAGGGTTACTTCCGGTTTATCGTTGTTTACCAACAGTCGACACTTCGTGTAGGCCTAGTAGGGTGCTGATAGCCTTAATTTTGTTGATCATCATGAAATTGAAATACACATGTAATAGTTTGGGGTGTATGCGGTACATATTTGTTTTTGAGCGTTTGATAAGCTACTATCAATCTACGAAATACAACGAAAGACTTCGTCAAGAACAGAAGAAGACGATGTTGTCGTGTAACTCGCACAAGGCCCAGCTGTCTAGTAACCGGAGGGGGGGGGGGGAGGAAAAGAACGTATTAGATTCAGAGAAACCTGTCAAACAGGTAAAATAAAAATTATGACTACATTTTATATATGATTAAGCAAAACACAAAGTGCACTGCTTCATAAAGCAGACATTAGGTCCAGTACAGTCTAGGGCCTATATCCTATGTGAAATAGAATTTACGTTACCAAATCAGGGCCAAAATAGACATAAACATGTAACACATATAATTATTGATATAAGACATAAATAATGACAATATACAGTGAGGAGTAATATATTAGCTATAACATTATAGGTAACACAGGTATTTGAAATAGCTTTATTATTTAAATCTAGATTAGATTGAAGTAGACTGGGTTTCTAAGTGCAATGTTACATATAGCCATATGTGGGTGAGGATAAAATTATCTATTTGGGTACAGTCAATATGCTGTCTAATTTGAAAATAATTATTTATCAACTAATACTTGTGTCACAATTAAGTCTTTGGAGTTTGATTTCTATTAAATGATATACTCCCACCTCTGGTGTGTCCAGGGGTCCGTGTTTGCCCAACTATCTATTTTGTATTGCTTCTGACTCCAACGTAGAGCCAAACTTGGTATAAATAGTGTATATGTGCAAATCATATGAATGATATCTGCATTAATGTCATTGATACTAAATTGAAACTACATGGATATTCAGGAGTATGTAGTCCTTTACCAAACTTGTAAATGTCATGATCTTAGGGGGTACGCGTTTGGTTTTAGGGTGGTGCCAAAAACATTATAATGATTTGAAGGACTTCTTTACGTTTACTGATACCGTATAAAATCTAAATGCATATTTAGGAATAGCAGAAAAGAATGTACAAAAAAAAGATTAATTTCGCAAACCCAGAGTTTTGTGTATAGGATGGGTCCAAATTAATCCTATCGTTTAATGTTAATACATATATTATGTAAAGCCTTTCATCAGTGTATGCACTTTTGAGGGCATTGAAGTGTTAAGAACACACCTTGTTTTATACTGTTGGTGAACATTAAAATTTAACTTAGATATTCAGAACAGGAATTGTTTTCTAGATTTCATAGCCATTGGGACTAGCGATACTTTTAACTAGTACGCAGGTGACCGATAAGGCCTGGGGGCCTCTTGTTAAGTAATATTTTCATTGGGTTTGTTTGTTTTTTCAAGCAAGTAATTAAGGGAAAGTTAATATCTTTTAAAACTAATTGATCTGCATTAAAGTAATACAACAAAACACGGACCATACAACATTACCAAATGTCTGTTTTCAACATTCGTGTACTTGTTAACATTGGTTTTCAACATAATGACACGAAATTAAAGCGTCTTGCCATGTGATGATATTTTTACAATAAAATACTTCACACATCAAAATTAAGAGCTTAAAAGTCCACAGCAGAAAAAAACCCTGAAATTTATATATATGGAAATCGAGGGGGTGGATTGATCTAACATTAAGCTAGGTCACACATAACATACAGTATTAGACATGTATATTGCATTTAGAAAAAAAATGCATTTTGATAATCATACATACAGTTATGTGTTTAAACGGTTTATTGGTCAAAGGGTAACAACTCTTGTAGCATCGATATTTTAAATTTACATGAGTTGTGCTTCCACCGGATGGTGGAGTAAGTTTTTGTTAAGCTATTGATTTATTAAACTGATGAGCTAAAAGTGGCAGAAATTTGATTACTAAACCCATTTTTCCTTTGCTCTGATATCGACTTCAAATGTTTTCACACATTGAGGTACAACTAACGTCAGTGGTAGAGCGTTCGCTTTGTGACCATGAGGTCGTGAGTTTGAGCCTCGTTTGTTCCATGACCGTGTCAAAGCTAAGACTTGATTGATTCTTTTTAAATAAGCTGGATTGAGGAGATGGATAGAAAATGATGTGAATGCCAGCAGTCAAATTTTCCCTACGCTGATTGGAAAAATAAAGGCTGATCATATCCTCGAACCGGGCTGGTCTTGACACGAAATAATCCTTTAATGCCTAACAGACGAGATTAGGGTTGATAAACAACCAGTTATAACAACGTTCAACAGCAATATATCGTTAAAGAATAGCATAATAAGTTTGTTGGGATAGTTTGTTTGACGTCCCGTTGAGAATCTATCAGTCATTATCATATTGAGACGTCACCAACTGTAGGTGAAGAAACAAAAACCGCAACAGTGTGGTTTCGTTAACGTGCCAACGCCTACCGTAACACGGGACCTCCGTTTTAAGGTCATATACGAAAGACTCGTGATTCTCACTTGTAATTGAGGAGCTTTGGGCGAAGGAGCAATGACTACTTAACAGATGTTTGACACGGCCATGGCACGAGCGGGACTCGAATTCACAACATCCCGGTTACGAAGCGAACGTTCTACCAATGATTCACCGCGACCTATCTTCCTAGTTATTGAATTGAGTTCGCATCTTGAAGCTACTTTCGCCGTTAGAAAGACTAGTTCACACAGATGTCCAGCAAAGGGTTTCCCGTACTGTACTAACTTTAATCACCATTAGTCAAGTGTTTTGTTTAATTAAACAATTGCGAATTTTTCTCGCATATTGACACACCAGCTCTATGTGAATTGCCACAACTCTTTAATCATGCAAAATGCACAAATCCGTAGCAATGAGGGATCTTTGTCTCAGTGCCTCGTACCTTGATACAGGACCTCAATTCATTTTCAGTGTCATATCTGAAGGACTTCTTATGCTGGATGATTAGCGAAACAAATATTTGATTTTGACTCTGCGCCGGAATCGAGAACCTCCCAGTTACATAGCAAGCACCGTAGCCAATAGTGGCAGGGACAAATTCGGATCGTACTCGAGTGTGTCCATACGGTACTACGTGGTTAGTAAAGTAAATGTTCCAATGTTCTTTCTTCGCTACATTCTACATGTGCCCACTACTTTCTGTTTATGTGCCCTACCAATACTTGTGCGCCTGACTTCCTGTGTATGCACAGCAATCATGTGTCAACTAATTCCCTGATTAGTCACGATAGCCTACGGTGACATCGTTTTGTACTGGGTGTTGCTAAAACGCGGAACGGAAGACTGAACGGAACGGAAAATATTGTATGCAATAATGTTATGAGGAGGTCAGGATTTTGCGAAGTAAAAGGTTTATCATGAACAAGGGAAGTAGAAATTACAGAGAGAGCGGAAATCCATACAATTCGTACTAAGGCATATGTATCTTAAAATCATTATCCATGCTGAAAAAGACTTGAATTTTCAAATGTTATATCCAATGATATCCCCCGAAAACAACATTGTAAAAGATATAAAAAAAATTCGGCACACATGGCATTCTTAAATCTAACTTGCTTTTATTCGTAATTTAGTTCTACACCTCTGTATTTATGTATCACATCAAATTCTAAAGCGAACGAGTCTGGTGTGTATAAAATGTTTGCCTCATTTGGAATGAATTTATGTGAGAGTTCGTACATTAACTGTCATTTACCGATATCCTGCGGATTAGTGTTGAACCCGAAGAGATATAGTGGGAAAGAAAGATTGAAACAGAACCGATGAAAACTAAGGTGAAATTTACGATCCATAGTATGAGAAATTAACAGATATGAAATAGCTAAAAGGTTTACAGACAATTTATTCTTGAATGGAATTTATTAAAGGTCATCTCATTATTAATCTAAATATTAAGATATAAGTATTTAGTTTAGAAATAAACTGCTAAAAGTCCGCCATATTTAGAATTGGAGTGCTGCGGTCACGAAGTCTCTGTTAGTTCAAAAAATAATATATCAAACACAGGATGTTTAACTTGCCGACTTAATAAGTTCATGAATTGTCGTTTATTATATACATACCACAGTCCCTGTTGTAAGTATACACATACACGGTATTATGTATAAATTTACATGTAAATGTGCGTTAATGACTTTTTGTCACCGGTGGGGGGAGGGGGGGGGGGGCATTTAGTACGTGTGTTCTTTCCATCCTCTACCCATAGATGTCGCTGCTCGCTAACACATTTGTCAGTGCCTAAATTTCAAAATTCATGTAAAATGCTTTGTAATTTCTTATACAAAAGTTTAAAGAGACACTACAGCTCATTTTGCGCAAAAATCATGAAATGACAATTTCCTCAGGGCTTTCTCAATTTTTGTTGCATTGTTGAATGTATGAACTTTGCGAAAATAACATTTATCTAAAGTTAAAAATTCTTGTTTTAACATAAAAATTAATACTTTTTGATGGCCTATACAAAAAATATCGAGTCTCCTCCTTCGGTCTTCAGACGCATGCGCATAGACAGTAAACAGTGCAGCATGTCGTCCAGTGAGAGAAAGTGTAGTGGATAGATCCAGAATTTTGAAAGATTCTGTGAGAAAAGAGGTTAAAATAAAATGGATAAAACTCATACGTGAAATAAAATTGACCTTGGGATCAGTATGACCGTTGGAAAACAAAGAGCTAGGAGAAACGATTGTAACTCAGTGGCGGATCTAGGATTTCCGAAGGGGAATGTGAAAGTCCAATATCAGCCAAAATAATCGGCCATTCTGGGTGCAAAATTTGGAGTTTCACTCACAATTTGTGGCGAAAAAAGGGAAGGGGATCCTGCCCCCCCCCCCCCCCCCCCCCCCGAAATCTGTCACTGGGACTAGCCGCGAAGACACTGCTTTAAAAGTGTTATTTTTATCTGAACACGACACGTGTTAACTAGTTGTAAAACATCGGTCAATAGGAACATGGGAGGGTTTCTGTTGAAATAATGATTTATATAATTATTTACTTATTATAATGAGCAGGGAATAATTTTATACTTGAAAGGTGAATGTGGAAGGGGAATTTAAATAATTTCTTACACAACACCTTCGCTGTCATTCAAAACCACGTGATGTAAATAACCATTCAAAAGTCCGAGTCAGCATGAAGAAACCTTTGAATTCCGGATGATCTTCAAAGCGGAGTTTAGAGCAAATTGATGCATTCAATTGTTCAAAATTGTCAGTATCGATATGATTTTTATCATTTTATTAATACATGTTTTTAAAAGCACTATTAAAATGTGGAAAATGAACTGTAGTGTCTCTTTAACTTTGCTTAATCAATTTATGTTGCAGAATTTTAAGATAAGATTGTTTTACCACTTGTAAACAAATTCCGTAAATGTTGTTTTTAATCATAATAAAGTATCTTATTCCGATTTTTTGTGTTATCTTAATAGCTACTTAATCATTCTAATTGTTAAATTCTGTACTCGAGTTTAAACTCGGGCTACCCAAGTTGCAATCGAACGGAAAGAGTTTCAATTCTTATCAATGACGCATTATGACATTTGAACTCTACCCATCTACGACAGTTAAAATGATACTGCGCATGCGTCAGTTTTTAAACGATGAATGCGACTGGAGTATTACACGAGGGGGTAGGACAAAGGACATAGCATTACATTGATAAATACACACAAGAGGATCCAAGTTTCGCCGCTTTCATCTTTGTTTTCAACAGGTTGATAGATTACGCCGTTTGACAATAATTCAGCCATTTTACGGTGGTTAACTAGTTGAAATATGTTTGGTTGTGTGTGTAGGAGTTTGTCTGACGGCCCCCAGTGAGTCTACCCTTTTTCAAAAATTGGGAAATGATCTTTTGCGTTCCACGGATGAAACGAGATGGTACATTTTCTGCTCCAAAGCATGACGCGGACTGAACATTCACATAAAGCTTTACAAGAGGGGGATCATCTTTAGATCCCCCACTTTATTATTTGAAAACTTTACACATGAATTACAATCAAACTCTACGCAATCTGGGGAGGATGGGATCGGATATAATGGAATATGGGTAACAAAGGTCCCTGTTTTAAATTCGAAGAGAAGCAGTTTAGAATACTCTTTCAAATCAATACACTCCCCTTGATTTGCAAATGATAATTAGCAGATGTGCAAATGCTAAATTAGGTAAAATATATATACAATGTTATGTTCAAAGCATTCAATTATTATTTGATGAGTGCTGCTAGAGAATGATAAGGTAGGTTTTGATTTCATGCATACATACAACAGCCCGAGACGCATAATTTTTGCCACGGGGAACAAATTTCTTGGAATAGACGTCCAACCGGGCATATTAAAATTTCCGTTAAATGAAATTTAGATGAATCAAATCTATTATTGTACCGGTAACGAAGTTCTAACAAGACAACACATCTCGTCAATTATATGATCGGGGTCGATGTTACGGGAACTGCGTCCGAGGAGTCTATTCGTTTCCCTTTTCCGCAACTGGTGGAGGATATCGCCAGTCTCTACTTGCGCGTTGAGATGTAGACGATAGATCTCCGAACTGCAAACGAGCAAATTAGGATCACTCTTGTAGCACTCCATCTGACCAAACGAATACAGCCCAAGTCACATAATGGCATTAAAGAGGTTCGCATTTGAGATTTGGAGTAATGTCATATTTGTGGGGGGAAGTATATTTTTGATTTCTACATTGAAGGAGAATATTCTGAACATGACTGTTTTACACTTAAATTTTCCTCAAGATTTATTCCATTAAACTTGGTTTTTCTTTTGGTGTCAACATAACATTAGCAACACAAATCAATCATTACATCAAATAGATACATAATCATGTCTTTTAACAATGTACATTAATAAAAAAAAAAATAATTTATTAAATTTTAAAGTGATGACTTAACAACGCTGATTGGATGAAAAATTCGTTTGATTTCTTAGTCCAAAAAAATTCGTCCTGAGTTCATCTCCACTAAGCACTCGGGACTATTCTCTGGAATGCGTCTTCCCCGTTCTAATTTTAGCGCTATTGTAAACGAAATGTATTCGTTTGATTTTTTATTGCTACCAAAAATTAACACAATCAAAGATATATGAATCAATACAAATTAATTTAAAGAAACAATACACATAGGCCTAGTGATGACGTGACAGAATAGTCAACTTGATGACGTGGGTCACTGACTGGTAGAGGTAGATAGATTACACGAGTTCCCGGTATGTATCGTTTGCTTTACGAGTTCGATAACATGACGGAGCAAGTGACAACTTTTGATCTGGGAGACATTAATGAAATTGAACTGCGTTATATGGGGCTCGGTCAACGAGAGCGACTAAGATGAAGAGGTGTTGAGCTTGAAATGGAGCCGAGTTGGATTCCACCGTTTCTACGACACGACCAGTGTCCAACGTCTCCTGCAATACAATGCAGCATACATTCATTCACCACTTGTTCTCTTCCTTTAAATCTAATTCAGCTTTTAACCATTGTACCTTTAATTTGGCGTATAATCCATTTAATTCTGCACAGTAACTGTACCAGAACGCACAGCTAGTTTTGTTGTTTTCATTGTCCCGTATATGTATTCCTATGCGCCATTTCAAAAACGTTAATTCAAGCTTTTTGATGAGAGAAACAATTTGTTTTTCTATTTTAATTATCGATAAATATTTTGCATCAGTACCATTACAGCTAACGAACAGTGATTTACGTTACTATATCGCCAAATTGTACATATTTACAATATACTTGAGTGCAAAAGAGTGCAAAATTACTTTTGAAAACTGGTAGGCAGGTGTCTGATCAGCTGAGCGCGTCTTCCGAAATTGACAAGGTGAAGGTCGATCTATCTCTCACCCGGATGAAGCCACTTGAAGCGAATAACCGACCAATCAAAGCTCTATTATTACATGCGAATAAAACCCGAAATCGGCAGAAATGGATTCAGAGAAGCAGTGTATTGAGATTTGATTATAATTGCGACAGTAACCCAGAAATCGTTTCATTGACTGAATGTTTGGATAAAAAATTAAGAGTTATACGTACAAATGCTGGCTTTCCCCAAATTTCTTCATAAGTGTAAATAATCGTGAATTATATATTTGCTATGACTTCGAAATAGTGAAAAATTGATTCGCGTAAATTTGATATTCTGTTTTAGGTTCTGATTCGCGGAAAAAACTGATATACGGTATTATCTCCAAGTAAAAAGAGTATTTCGTTTTTTTATATCAACAAATTTTGCAAATGAATAATCAAAATTGTTCTTGTACTCTCAGAGTGCATTCTTAATCATGATAGACAGTATGTTAGTTTTTTATGTTATAAAAATGTTACAAAATTATATGTCTCCAGCATTATCAAATATATTTTGATATACATGTATAGAATATCGCCTTTTCTCCAGTTTTCAAAACAAGGAGATTTTGAATCATATTGAAAGAGATAATTGTTCCAGATGAACTCCTTTAAACAGATGAGCTCCGTTAAACAATGCCTTGGTCAATTTCCCTGATTAACATATCGCTTAATTCTATTTGTTTTCTTCCATAAAAGATTAAATGCAAGTTTTAATACATTTTTAAATAAATCTAGTTTTGGGTTGGACAAAATAAAAGCATTACATGCCAATTTAGATAGTGCTAATGTGTTTATATATTATAAAGATACATTTTCGGAAGATCGTCAAATTTCGTTTTCTCCAAACACTCATTATTCTTTCAAGTTTCTCTAGTTTGTCCAATTTATAACATACCAATATCCGCATCATGGCCGAGATGTACACTTAATAATTTTACGCATCCTTTAGCAATTCTAAGACCATCAATATATTCTTCATTTAGATACATGTCAATAACATTTCCTATTAATAAACATTCTATTTTGTCCATATTTAATTCCTGGCCTGATAAATTCACATCCGAGTCTTCTTTCCAGTTACGGAAAAGGACTTGTGTGATGCGATTGCAATAAGTTAGTACGTTACTTAAGGAAGCGTACTATATCATCATGATGGCTGACTTCCTTTTAAGTGAAAATATAAATATCAACAATATCTCCTTGTAAATCCAATTGCCTAGCTGCGTAGCTCAGTCGGTGAACGGGTCAACCGCTGATCTGTAGTGGGTTCAAGTCCCAACAGGGGTTTGACATTTTTATCAGATTACTTTCTACTAAAACCGCTATTTTGACTAAATAAAGTAAATGACAACTCTCAATTCCAAAGTTTTATTGTGCATATTCTCATTTGTTCATACAATTTTTCTGGTGTAGTTTTCCTCCTTAAGTGTGCAGTGCTTTGTAGTGTTGCCTATATGAGTAAAGATGTGCAGCCTCAAATGATGCAAGTCAATATTGATCGGGATGGCAAGTATGGATTTTTCATGAAAGTAACACTGATGACCAAATTAAATAAGAACTATCATTATAGGTCCCCCATATAATTGGCTTTATCAAGTTAATTGTCTTGGTATGGTTGTATTGATTTTGAAATCGAAAGTGATAAAAGGTCCATTATTGTATCATCAACACAATGCAAATGAATTGTTATGTAAAACGAGGCGTTTGTTAACAGATTATAATGCGACCACATTAGATAACATATACGAGTGACTTAAAGGTTTCATTCAGCTCTGTTATAATCAGTCATAGCTTTGTATCGAGACTGCGCGACATTTTAATTAATATCAGGTATATGGGAATCTGGAGTACATCACGCAGGTTGATTTCTCCCAGGAGACATGAAGACATTGTCGAATCTTGGAATTTATTTCTTACTTGTGTGTAGTGGTGAGTAGTAATTTTAAAATGTGAATTTCATGACTATTTTTTCTTTAATCTGAGATTATCAATTAGCTACTTCAAAATATTTTAACACCAGTATCTTACACAGCAAATAATTGTTTTCCATCTTTAATTAAGTACGCTAAAACTCTTAATTTTTCGTTTGTAATAGGGAAAAAATGAAATCATTGCTGCATTATATATAATTAAATGTGTATCTAAGTTTAAATCTCTGAAAATTTCAAGGAAATTGTGGTTTCTTGGAATTCACGAAATCCATTCTAGGAAATGTATGTTTTCAAAAATAAGAGATATATCAATGAAAAATCGTTATGTACACACAAGAGAGTAGAGAATAAACCAGAGTTCTACGTCATACGTGTTGATACAAATAATCAAATCGTTGTGGGTTTTAGCTCGCCTGAACTCGTATTTATCATTAATTCTGTTTAAAGTATGCCCGTAGTCTATTATCATTTCATTCAACTTATTCTTCGGAACCAAAATACCAAATATAGACAACATTATGATAAAGGGGGCCTATCATAATAAGCCATAAAATGGTTATATAAACAGAACTTTAATGAATTCGAAGCTGCGAGATTTTCAGTTTAAATGGGACTTTGCTTATTGTTTAAAGGTTTATCTTAATAGAAAGGAAGTGGGGAAATATGTTGGGTACACTTGTATTTCTATATTAAATTTTTAAGATGCAAGACCCAAATCATACGCAGAAAAGGTTGCGCTATTAATCGGAGGTTTATGTAAAAGGTTGATCTGTGTCGTTCTGGTTTTACCCCCTTCCCCCGAGATCCACAGTTCTGCAGCTTCAAAACTTATTGCATGGTGATAAACAGGCAAGCTTCACTATCAGTTTAATTTCAGTGCAATTACGCCTTATATACATTTATTATATACATGTACCTTTATATGTCTTCACAGATGTGAAATGAGAAAATTGTTAGGAATTCGCTGATTTCAAATTATTGAGGCGGCAGGGTATATATGATATGATAATATGACATTTTATAAATGTGAGCAGTGCATTGCTTTTTTAAACTGCGCACAGAACATCGGGGTTTTTGTTGTTGTTTTTTTTGTTTGGTTTTTTGGGTTGTTTTTTTTTTTTTTTTTTGTTTTTGTTTTTTTGTTGTTGCAATTTTGCACTGAACATCGTTTTTTGTTGTTGTATTGGGGGTGGGTTGTTTTTTTTTGGTTTTTTTTTTTGGTAACTGTGCTCAGAACATCGGTTCTTATTATCGTGCTTTGAACAACGGTTTTTACAACTGTTCGCAATATATCGGGATTTATATCTGTGCGCATAACATAGGGTTTTATAAATGTGCACAGAGCATCGGTGTTCACCACTGTGCGCAGAACATCCGATTTTATAACTGCGTAGAATATCCATTATTCTCTTTTTATAATTATGCGAACATCATGTTTTATAACTATGCGTTGAACCTGGTTTTTATATATGTACAGAACGTCGGTTTCTGTAACTACGTAGAACATCGAATTTTAGCTCATCTGAGTCAAAGGCTCAAATGAGCTTTTCTGATCAAAATTGTCCGGCGTTTGTTGTCGGCGTCGTTGTTAACTTTAATTTTCATCTTTTTTCGAGAACACTTGGACAATTTCTATCAAACTTTGTCCATATCATCCTTAGGGGAAGAGAATTCTAGTTTGTTCAAATGAAGGAAGCCACCATTAAAGGGAAATAATCAATAAAAGGCAAAAATATGGTGGGTCATTTAAAAATCTTTTACACGAAAGCGCCCGATATAGTGTAGACTCAGGTCTGTTCAAGCCATGGTCCCCGCGGTTAGGGTGGGGCCTCAATAGGCAGGGTTCGTCACTAACGCTAGTCCGATAACCCGAGGCTAGAAACTTTTGTCCCAGACTATCTAAATACCATTTATACATGTAAGTACATGTAGTCCGGTGGACTACTAAAAAATCAGAACCCTGTACGATAAAATAATTGTAGACGTTTCTTTCTACTTTCATGCAAACTTTATTTCTATTTTCATTTTTGTTACATGGATTGGTAAATACAATGGACTATCGTATTTTGTCGAATATACAATTATATAATATGCATTGGTATTTAATACGTACCTGAAAACTACAGGCCTGAACATTAAGGGAAAATCGCAGTTCGCGTGTATAATACCCAGCAAAAATTCTTATCAAACGGTACTCTTGACTTTATTCTTCGCGTTTAATTTCACTAGAAATCTTTGTGCATTTTCTCAACAAAGCATAGTAATCTGCTTGCAGCGCAGTAATTTTTAAATAGAAAACAGCAACATTGTCTTTATACGTAGCGATAATCTTGGAATATCTTCGGGTAAATAATAATGGTTATTTTCATTAGTATGAAAGGTGAAGATAACGAACAGTGATATAAATATATATATATATACCTATATATATATATATATATATATATATATATATATATCTTTTTCTCTACATTTATCTTATATTCACATATATGTACATTGTATATGTGTTTGATTCATTGTGACCTTGAAGTAGGGGAAGGGCTGAGATAGGCTATGCCTGCTGCTCAATCTCATTCACTTTGTGAATAAAATATTATTTAAAATAAAAGTAATGATTTCAGCAAAGCAGTAAAGTTTTAACAGACTCGATATTTTCTTTGTTTAAACTTCGAATCAATTAAATAGCCGACGCTATAAAAATAAAATTTAAAATATTGAACAAGCGTTCAATGTTTTGTAATTAACGCACCGCCAAAGCAGCGAATAATAATACACATAATAATAATAATACACATAATAATAATAATACACATAGGTGTGATATAATGACCCCCTCCATAATCATAAAAATATCAAACTCAAAAATTTAACTGGTGCTGTAAATAATTGGTGCACTGTCTGGGGTACTACCAAACAGAGAAATCTAGAGAATCCTGGAGATTTTTTTTTTTATCAACTTTCATTTTTACAAAACCAAACAATACAATACACTTACATACATTGTACATTGTACACACACACACACACACACACACACACACACACACACACACACACACACACATATATATATATATATTTATTTATTTGAACAATACGTTTCAACAGTCAGTATGTAATTACGTCTAGATTTGTTTAATTTTAACGTTCCGCTGTTTGTGACGTAACGTCGCTATGTTACTAAATGTAAAGCTTCTGAAGATTTGAAATGAAAGTGCTAAAGCTTTACTAAACGTCTTCGTGTATCTATATCTATATATATATACTGTATATATATATATATATATATATATATATATATATATATATATATATATACACACAGTATAATCTGTCTAAACCGGCTATGTGTGGTTCCAAAGCAATTGGCCGGTTTGCACAGAGTCCGGAGTGCAGAATGTTGACAAGAATGAGAGTTGCTTCCCTTGTATTCACTATCTATGCATACGTGTGTAATGATTGCTAACGTTTTAATATATCACAAAAGAATACGCAAGATCGTAAATACCGAGTTAGTGGAACTCTCTTGTAAAGAAGTCCGGAAAAGCGTGTCGATCTTGGGATACAGGAAAAATGAACTTCTGAATTTAGCTCGCGAAGCTATATATTTTGACGCAAGCTCTTCTCAGCTTTGGGAATTTCCTGGCTGACAGCAGTGGGAAAAAATCCACCACATTTCCATTAAAATATATCAGTTGTGGATATTTCTGCGTATTATATTTCTTTCCTGAATCATTAACTACAGTCTACTGCAATGCAATGACAGTACGCCATTGTTAAAATCGGGTAAATCGATCACGACAAAAGTTGCAGAACTGGTATTATTTACCAACATGCCCAAATTCTCGCAAACTCTGAGTCTCGCGAGACTTTGAAAGGGGAAAGTAAAATTTAAAACCAAGACAGAAAAAGTAGTCGCGATCTTGCGTATTCAAAATGCAAAAATATAAATGTCAGTGTTTTATTGTCGTGCTCATTTGAAAAAGTTTAAATTTTTATTAAACAGTTTAAAATCTGGGAATTATTCGCGCAATTTTCTGTTGGTAAATTGTCGATTTCGTCTACATCATCGCCGTTATCAAGTGCTACATTATGTACGTTCGTCAAGTTTGTGTTGTGTTCGTTTAAAATTTGTCTTTCCCAGCTTTCATTGTAAATGTATCGCTTTCAACTGTCTCAATTTGTGAAACGGAAACTAATGTAATGCCGAGTGATCGACTGGACATGGCGAGTTGTGCTAACTAACTGCATATCATCACTGTCTGACTCGTCGGAGAGCTCCGAGAAGTCCAGGGGAAACCCTGCTTTTGGAAAACATAACAGGATTGTTGCCGATTTTGTTTCATTCCAAGAATGTATCGAATTCATCGATTAATTGAACTTTGTATTTTAATGTCAGTTCTCGTCTCTGTCGTTAGGGGGAGGGTGCCATTACCTCGTGCGTGGTGCTGTCATAATTGAAAAGTGCACCCCCTAAAATCAGGTTTTATTTTAAACTGATCGCGACTCATCGCCAGTTGAACTCTTTTACTTACCTATGGCTTCCCTTGAGACACCCTTTGTGTACACCGCGTGTGATCGACCGAATACCGACAGGTTGGTCATCGTGGGGTGGCTGATTTAAATGCGATAATTAGAGCTAATTACGAGCAGTTGGGACCTTGTGTACACCGAATACAATCGACCGCAACAATTAGGGTGGTGTATCATCGAGGGGCCGGTTTACACAGGATAATTAAAGTTAATTGATAGCAGTTGGGACTGTGTGAGCCGGCCGATATACAGAATACGCAGTATCCGGAGTACAGGGAATGTATTAATAAAGGATTTGTTAAAGAAATGTTAGGGACTATATTTTGTGGCCGGAATTGACAGAGCGCCGGAGTACTCAGAGGCCGGTTTGGACAAATTATACTGTATATATATACAAAATATATATATATATATATATACACCACATATCCACATATACACATACATATATAATTAATTATTTTAAGTTATACAAATTATCTATAATTAATATAAAAAAAAATATTGATATGAAAGTTTTGGGTGTCTTTTATAGAAGAAAAGAAAACAGGTTAGAGACAAGAGTTTGAAAGGAAGAAAGAACGTCATTTAAAGAGATGCAAAACATAGAGAGAAACGGGGCTTATCATAGCTTATAATGAATGTTCAATTTTTGTAAGGCATTTTCCAAACATTTTTAAAGCAATACAAGCTGTAACTGACGGTATTTTTTCAACTATCCAATTATTCACCTAATAACACCTACCGGTTTAACTAATATAATCCCCAAGATCTGGGGGGAAAATTCTGCAAAATAAACAAGGGAATATTGTTTGCGAGCACACCTACAATGAGCGTTTCGTATAAACCGCCATTGTGTCGTATACACAGACATGGGAACGATGATTGCCGAACATAATCGGGTTGTTGAGACCAAGGCCATTTACAAAGACGGAAACCGACGCGAGTAACTACACGTGTCGTTTGTTTTAAAATATTACGCTGTTTCATGAATGACTAGAAATACTATGTAAGTGTAAAAAGGTAATAATTACGCAAATGTGCCACTCAAATGAAATTTTGATTGTGAATTTTCTATAAAATTGGCATGTTAAACTGTTTACAAATCTAACACGTGCTCAGTGCCTCTCTTTCGCTTTTTTGTGAACTGGTGACCTCCAAGGTCAATACACATCGGAGGTTACGAGCAGGAATTACTGACAGGATGACAATGATTCATGAATGTATATTTTCTGCTGATTTGATGGGTTTATTGCTTCAGATTCACTTTGATTCTATTAAGTTATATATATTCAATCACATATATGTGATTATATTGACTATTTGTTCTTTTATTATTTAATTTATTTTCCGTCAGTTACAGCTTGTATTGTTTTAAATTCGTTGTACTTACAATTTTTCAGTAAAATAAATTTTTCAACGTATAATCTACTAATTACATTCTTTTTTAGGGTCTCAAAACTCAACCTCTTTGAGGGAGTGAACTTGTTTGTATAAACATAGTATTTAATCATTAGAATTACAAGATTTTCCAGACGGTGTAATCTAGCATTTTCATTTTACCAAACAAAATTGAATTTCTGCTTGTGTTTATATCATTATCTACCGGTAATGTAAACTTTAACCAATTGTCTAGCTCAAACCAAAAATCTTTAATTAAAAAACATTCTGAAAACAAATGATCTAATGTCTCTGGCAATTGATTTCAGTAAGAGCATAGTGTAGATTCTTTAATACCACATCTATTCAGATAGTAATTTGTAGAAGATAACATGTGAAGCATTTGGAATTGAAACCACTGCTATTTTCATTCTGCAGTTGTTTTAAAAGGAAGCATATAAATAGTATCCCATTCTTTTCTGCTAAAGTTGATACCATTTTCAATCCATTTATTTTCAGAAGTTGGATAAAAAAAATTCTTTGATATACGGATAACTCCGTTTACCTGATCAAGATATACGGCTCACGGCGGGTGTGACCGGTCGACAGGGGATGCTTACTCCTCCTAGGCACCTGATTCCACCTCTGGTGTGTCCAGAGGTCCGTGTTTGCCCAAGTATCTATTTTGTATTGCTTATCAGAGTTATGAGATTGATCGCTGTTCGTTATTTTCACCTTTCATAAGGACATTATACAAAGCTTTGCAACCTTTCTTAGATTTGAATATTAATTCAATAGTAGAGGAATATCAAATAATGTAATCTTTTGAAATAATCTTATTGTTCTGTTGCATATATTTCTTTATTGCTGTGACAAAACCAGAAAACTGTAGGAAGTTTACTTTTCCCGTAGACATACATGTATCTTTAATTTCTGTAAATGACATAAATGAATTGTCCATATTACATAGGTCACCAATGTGTATTATATTATCCTTCGAGAACTCTTTACAGGGTTTGTAATTCATCAATCACAGATGATCACATGCAATATTTTGACGATTGTATTTGTCTGCATTACTTATATCAATCCAGCTTTGCAGAGTATCGATCCAAAATATGTTACTTGTTTTGTGTTTTAACAACTCTTAGGTAATTGAGCCAAAGTTCAAAAGGTCTGACACTGAAATTCCAAACGAAGATTCAAACAACATTTTCCATTTAAAATTTTAAGCTATGATTAATCTTCTGATCCAACTAGATTTTAAGTGTAATGATAAAGTTGGTGTAGTCTATCATTTTTAAACCACTATTTTTGTAATTTTGTATAATTGTGTTCTTTTTTTATTTTCTCTTCTTTATAAACCATCCCAGATAAATTCAAATAATTTTTTTGCCAAATATCTTATTAAATTGATGAGAAGGGTTTGGTAAAGTTAATATCAATTTTACCAATTGGGGTTAATTTTCTTGATTTCCACTGAAAAGGTATTTTGTGTATGCTTTTTAGTTTTTTGTTGTAATTCATATTTATCATTTCGTCAAGGTTTATAGAGAATCTTATTCCTAGGAGTTCAAATGAGGTTTGGTTCCAATCAAATTTCCTTCTTGAGTGATGATCTACATCTCTTGAAAACATTTTACTACTTATCCACATCAATCTGACTTGAGAATCATGGATATTTTTAATCATTACAAACATGTGAACTCTTTTACTACATGGATTGTTGATAATAATGCATGTATTTATTAAACTAACAAATCTCCATATAGTTATAACCCGTTTTATTAATTTTATTGAAGAAAAACGATTTCCCTTCACAATTCGTTAATTTCTGTAATCTCGATCTAATTAATGTAAATAACTCTTTTAATCAACGTACCGAAAAGTGCTATGTTCTGTCTGAAATGAGGATGGAACAGGAGAACAAGTGCATGCATCATTTTTTATTTTCACACAACTACCCTGAAATTGTTAACCATGCTAAAATATAAACTGCATATAACTTTGATAAACACAACAGTCATTAAAATAAGTTTGGCCACACCCGACAACTAAAACCTAATCCTGGGAATATGGAATTTACAATTTTGGTAATGGGTTACCTGTGTATTTATTCTTAATTTTGTGTCATTAGCATTAACGCTAAGACAATGCTAAAGATCATGAAATCTACAATTACGCCCCAGACATCGATCGGTGCACGCTTTACCCGTGAAACAGCAAAAGTAACTTCACTAAAACTGAATTATCCCTGTCTTGTTTCCATTGTGTTAGTACCGCCCATGCGATAACAAGGTGGGAGGAGCTCGTTTTATCACATATGCGATAACAAGACCCTGTTGATAATAACCAGACATGATTCCTGAACAACTAAAGAAAATCACTGTAAATACATGTATGTGACAAGTAACAGATATACACATACCTATGACGGGGTTTTTTTCCCAGTCAGTAATACCACCTTCACACTCACGGATTTTTCTTACGAGTCCTTACGGATCTCCGACTCGTAATCAATCGCAAGCATTCGTAAATCACTCGTTGGCATCCGTTAATAACTCGTCACAACTCGCACACACTCGTAAGGATCCGTGAAAGTAGGGGCAAATTTTTTGACATGTAAAAAAAAAATCACGATTGTCCACGGATTTCATTTACCGTAAATACCCGTATATAACTTGTAACAATCCGTAAGTATCGTAAACTGGTCGCAAGAACACGTAAACTGCTCGTAAGAATCCGTAAAACACTCGTAAAAACTTTTTTTTACGAATCTTTGCGGTTAGTTTACGATATGTTACGGATAGTTTACGAGTTGTTTACGGATTATTACGAATGCCTAAGTGATATTTACGATTTCATTCACGTCGGGTTACAATCGCTTTACGGATTGTTCAGAGTCATTACGAGCACTTTACTTACAGACACGATTACTTTACGAGTCGTACTTAAACTTTAAGATTAAGGAAAGGTATAAAAGACGCAAAATCTAACAGTTTCTTTCAGTTGTTATCAAGACATCAAAGAAGTTACACATCTTGCATACAATATACATACATGCTGTTACAAGTAATGTCAGTTGTCGAATGAGGATACAAAGCCAATTGCGAACACTTTTGAGTCAAAACGTAAACAATCGTAACTAACTCCTAACTATTCGTAACAACACATTATCAACACATTAACAGGTCGTGATAACACGTAAAAGCTAAGCGAAATCGTAAATTACCGTAATATACTTGTAACAATCTCTAAAAAGCTCGTAAAATGTCGTAAATTGCTCGTATTTATCCGTATTCACTCGGAACAAATCGTAAATGTGTGCCGTAAATGCATCGCAAGAACTCGTAATAAATCGTAAATGGCCCGTAAATACTCTCAAAACGTTTTTAAACAGCTCTTTAAAGTGTCTGTATCGTAACAATCCGTGTACTTTTACGGATTTGTGGAATCCCGTAAGAAAAATCCGTGAGTGTGAAGGTACCATAATGTTAAATAGTTTTCTCTCTCTCTCTCTCTCTCTCTCTCTCTCTCTCTCTCTCTCTAATTCTCATTTTATAAAGCGTTTGCTAATGCAAGTCTTAAATCCTTTTCCTATTTTAATATATATTTGTGTTATACATGTTTTCTTAAAACATTTGTACAAATACAGGTATAGAATTAAATTCCTGAAAAATTATTTATAAAGCCACCAATATGTGATTGATACCGACAGGGATAATCAGTTTTCGTTAAGTTAATTTTGCTATTTTACGGGTAAAGCGTATTAAATTTTATATACATATGCATCGTCCGACGATGGTATATGGGAATCTACCATTGTATTGAATGTATGGTTCAATAAATGTAAAATGAGAAGCTTTTGAAATATGTGACAAGTCGATCATCTTCTAGCATCCTAGTAAAATTCACATTATCAAAGAGATGGGCGGTCCTTCTCTCACTCGTGCGTTCCGCGCACTCGTGAAAGAAGGATCGCCCATCTATTTGATAATGTGAATATTACTCGGATGCTTGAAGATAACCATTACTTATCGGAAGTTAAAAGCGTTCAATTGTTGAAGCACGGCAGAGCAAATACAATAGAAGAGTGGAAACTTTCGAGGCTACCATTCACAACAATTACATACATACTGTATGTAATAAATAACTAACTACTGTATCCTAGTTTAATGGGTTGTTTTTTTTGTTGTTGTTTTTTTGTTGTTGTTTATTTTACGTCCCGTCGATAATTTTTCACTCATATTGCGACGTCACCAGCCGTAGGTATTGTACCACCAATTTAAACATATGCTTACGGCCGTAGCAGTGAGGGTTCTTTAGCGTGTCAACACCTGCCGTGATACGGGACTTCCGTTTTTAAGCTCATATCCGAAAGACCCGTGATTCTCACATCTAAATGTCGAGCGTTTGGCGAAAGAGCAAATTGATAACTTTAAAAGTGAATGCAGCTTATCAACAACAGTGGTTAACATGAAAGTTGTACAGTTCATGTTCCAAGTGCGGGGGGATATACCAACAACATCCAAAAGCAGAATGAGATACATTGGTACTAATTAAAATTGCGTAGTGATCTCCCCGGATATTAAACAAATTAATGTAAACATATAAATGGCACTGTAAAAAGGGGAGATCACCCAGAAATATATCATACATTGTTACTAAATAACGTTGCCTAATGATTTCCCCTGATATAAAACGAAATACTGAAAACATTTTAAAAAGAGAACAAAGTGTAAAAACATATATACAGTACAACCATAACGTTTGCCTTCAAAAGTAAAATGTCCTATACCGTACAACCATAAGTTGGCGTTCGGAAACAAAATACCCAGCGAACAACAAATGTCACACCTCGGTGAGCCTCGGGGAAGGTGGGTGGGTTAATAATTTGGCAAGTACTTTCTGCTGTATACAATGTAAAAATGCTCGAGTGACGCTATCTCTTTGTCGTGTAACCAAAACATATAGGGGTCATGTAGACTAAAGCCTCGAAAAAACGCCTAATAATACTATCACAATATTTAAATGAGGAACGTGATTGCTTAAAAAACTATCATTTTACAACAATGTTATAATGTACACAAGTACACTGTACTCATCAACACGTGTATATCACAATTTCTCGCATTTTTTTAAAAAACAAAGCTGTACTATTTTCTCATGTCATGATTTTAGTCACATCAAAGAAGGATATCTTGTACAAATTTAATTTGTCATATTTTCTATATATCATAGACTTACCACAAATTCCCAAGTTTAAACATTTTTCTCAAAATATGTTCAAGTTTCTACTTTGAATCTCACATTTATTGCAACAAGTAGATTGTGGTATTTCAAGAAATTCTTGAAATATCTAAAAACTCTCCTCAAAATAATGAGCTTAAAGAGGATCGCACCTGAGATTTGGAGAAATGTCAATTTTTTGGGAAGTGTATTTTTGATTTCTACATTGAAGGAGAATTAGGAAATTAAAAAAAAGAAGAAAAACTGGGATCACAATACTTGTTATTGAGCTACAGTGTTCTAAACATGACCTTTTTGAACTTAAAATTGACTCAAGATGTACTTAGTTAAATAGCAACACAAATCAGTCAGAATAGATACATAATCATGTCTTCTAACAATACAGATAAAAAGAAGTTTAATATGAGTAATAGAAACAAATATTGTCCTTTCTACACTTGATATACGAAACAATTCATGATATCAAATGTGAGAGTTTAAAAGGACTTATTAGGAGAAATGTCAATTTCTAAAATTTCACATAATTCTAAAGTTTTTGTCTTAAAATTCAAAATGAGACTTTAAAAAGTTGGAGTTAGACATCAAATTTTTAAATTATTGGCGAAAATACTGTAGTTTTATACACAATTTCGAGTAAATTAATTCAATTAATTGTTTTTAAGAATCGGTGTTCTGTTTGGAAAAATATATCAATAAAATTAACAAATTACAACACTAGTTCCAATTCTCAACTACTTGTATCATAAATTATAAAAATGAACTACACGAATAGGAGTATAAAGATAGAAGATATATTGGATGAAACAGAAAATGTAATATCATGCATTTTAAAAACATTTTGATTAATCAATCCTTCCGCCAAAAAGTATAGTACCTGCAAAACCCTTTCAAATTTTTAATTAACACATTTTTCAACTGGATAGGGTTCAGTAATATATATGTAATATGTTTGCACAAATGGGATCAGTATTGAAGCAGTAAATACTTAGTTGTAGCATTCTGCGCAGCTGTGATCAAAAGCTCAGGATCTAACTTCCTTAACATTCACATTCCTCGTTAAATCTTAAACTTGTCTATGCTGTTATTTGAACAGGCTCCTTCGCTACATATGCATATGATTTGCCACAAAGGTGCTGAATATTTAATAAACACTTCAATCAGTTCAGTCAAGCAATATATGCCATATTTTTCTCAAATTTTCAATATCTTTGATTTTTTTCCCCACAACATTTATTACTAATTATTTCTCAAGCATGTCATTAAAATCTGAGAGATGACAAAGGTAATGTAACAATATGATATAGGGCTATTTCAATTTTTAATATCTCGATCTCTCAAAATACGAGTTGGCTTAGCATTTTCAATAACAAGTTTGAAAAGAAAATATTATAAGTTGTAACAGAAACCCAGATCACATGAAAATCTCAGAATTTCTAACTTTCCTCTCTGATCAAGTTCTATCGACATGCCTTACGGTGTATAATATTATGTTTAATAATATATTATATCTAATAATGAAAATTTCACATCTAGCTCATGTTACTATTGCAAGTACTATGGGCGGCGGAAATGTTTTTTTTTTTAAAAGTTAATGCAAAACAAACAATTAATTTTCAAAAACATACTGAAATAAAAAAACAAACCAGTTTAAAATAAAACCAACAGACTCCGTTGCAAAAACAACCATCTCCGATTCAAAACCTACAGACGTAAACTGAATTGACGCTAGATGGTGTTAAAAAAGACCTAGGTTATCTAAATTAACGCTGTTTGGCGCGTGAGTTTATCTACATATCATTATATGTGTACATATTTCGAAACGGAATTCCCGCGAAATTGCCACCCAGAACGCGACATAATAGAAGCGGCAAAACCTTTCTAGGTTGAACAGAATAAAAATATGCATATGTGTTTAGTTGTTGTTTTTCAACCTCTTTGTTTCTTTCCAATACAATCTAAATTCTAAAATTAGGTGTAGTCGAGAGAGCGAAAACCTTGACGAAAAAAAACTCTACAAAGATATGAATACTATAATTTGGTAAAAAAAAAAAAAATTACAAAAAAAGAGAGAGAGAGGGAGAGAGATCAAAATCTAAATATTCGACAAAAAATGTTTGGGGAAGGCAAAGACGCTTTTGCCCTCAAAGTCCGAGGGCAATTATATCATTTAAATGATGAAATACTTTATTTAAAATATTAAATAGCTCAGTATCTTCTACCCTATGCCTAATAATGATGAATGTTGATTACACGTGACCCCACGCGGAAATGGATGTACACTAGCCTACTGTTTAAACAGCCTATACGGGCGTGGACATACATCCCATAAATGAACTTGACTGGTCCCCTAACAGAGATTGCAGAATAGGTAAAGCAGTCTACCACTGTGCCATGATAACATACCAACTTGTAATCACAAATAATTTAAATTTTGAAATTAATTTATTTTAGTTATCTGTTCATTTATCATAGTATGACTATTGGTCCATTTTGTTTATGTTGGCTTGATGTATACCAACATGTTTGGTGATATCAATAAACATTGAATTAAATTTAATACTGCATTGTAGACAAGTAATATAATATTTGACTTAGCATTTTCAGTAACAAGTTTGAAAAGAAAATATTATAAAATATTTGACTGCGGATAACTCCGTTTACCTGATCAGGATATGGGGCTCACGGCGGGTGTGACCGGTCAACAGGGGATGCTTACTCCTCCTAGGCACCTGATCCCACCTCTGATGTGTCCAGGGGTCCGTGTTTGCCCGGCTGTCTATTTTGTATTGCTTGTAGGAGTTATGAGATTGATCACTGTTCGTTATCTTCACCTTGCATAATGAGAAAATGCCATTGTATAGATTTTAGCATTTTCGAAAGTGCCTCAGTGACCTATGCGAATACTATTGAATATGAAAATTAATTCAAATATTTGAGTATATTTTTCCAGACTAGGTTTCGATTATTAGGGGGGAGGGAATCGGTGATCAAGCACAGAAAGCCATGCATAGTACATGTGATGACAATTTGAAGAAAACATTTATCTTTGTTTAGCAGCTGAATTCCAACTTGGTCAGTTTGATAAACTTGTATTATATATATGTATAGGTATATGAGGTACATATAACTGACCTACCGACTGACATAAAGGGTAGCACGTATGAGATAACCCAGATGTTATATAACAGACATGTAGGCCTATGTATTGAATGTTTTTGAAACATAGTTTGCTCTTTATTGTGCATTTCGGGGTTGCACTTTTAGTTATCACTTATGAGTCATTTATGAGCATAATAGAATTGTTTCATATTTTATATATTTTTCAAAAGAATCTCATGCAAGGTGAAGATAACGAACAGTGATCAATCTCATAACTCCTATAAGCAATACAAAATAGATACTTGGGCAAACACGGACCCCTGGACACACCAGAGGTGGGATCAGGTGCCTAGGAGGAGTAAGCATCCCCTGTTGACTGGTCACACCCGCCGTGAGCCCTATATCCTGATCAGGTAAATGGAGTTATCTGCAGTCAAAATCAGTGTGCCAGGAACGGCTTAACAATCGGTATGAAACACGTCAGACAGCATTTGACCCAATGATAGGTTGTATTAACGAACTAGATCTTTATAACGACCATGCAATTTGCGAAATGCTGACTTCAATCGAGACTGTTGAAACGCCTGTACCATCAACTTGTTTGTCAGTAGCTTACCTCGATTTAAAAACTGACTATACGCAGAACAAGCTCTTGCATATCGAATCAGTTGAGATATGTAAACACCATATGCAGGTGATAATGGAATATTGCTACATAAATATGGGAAGTTAACGATGGAGAAGCTGAAATCATCCCGTTTATCATACAGTTGAATTGTCAGTTTGCCGTTAATGTCTACTTTCAATAAAATATCTAAGTATGAAGCAGAAGTGGACGTCTCTGTGGTGTCCTTCATTTCGAGCTCACATGGATATATCAAATCAACATAGGAATGAAAGTTATTATTGTTAATAGACAAAACGTCATCGATATATCTAAATGTCGAATTGAAGGCCACAGCGAGAGATTTTTTCTTCTCACGTAGAAGTTTTTTAATAAATTCGGCTTCATATGAATATAGAAACAGGTCAGCTAACAAAGGAGCACAATTCGTGCCCATGGTAATTACACCAGACTGTTGGAAGACCTGATCACCAAAGACCACGAAGATAAGGTAGATGCTGTACAGCAGGAAAAATTTATATATACATATTTTGTTAGATAATTTAATATATCAGTTATGAACAAAACTGTTAGGTTTAGTCAAATATTTGTAATAGAATATCCACAAGCCAAATCATAAATACATGTAGATACGATATTTATTCTCACGTAACGTAGAGTAGATCGGGATCGAGATTACACGTACATAAATGATTGAATGAGGTGCGAATGGAAATCGTTTTTCTTCACTAAAATGAATAAAATGGGTTATAAATGTATGGGTATTCGTTAGTTTAATACATATATGCATTATTACCAATACTCCATGTAGTAAAAGAGTTCGCACTCTTGTAATAATTCTGTTCTCTGTAACATATCAAGCTGAAACTTGCTATGTATCTCTTATATGACATGTGACTCACTCTAGATCATGTTGCAATTTTGATCCATTTCAATCTCTCTTGCAGGAGTTTTGCCCCTTTAATTGAAAATCAAAACTTTATATGGAGGGTGCATAATTTGTCCGGCTAACTCCTACAATTTGCAAGTGAGGACCTTTTCTACAAAATGTTTGTATTGGTATTGAAGATGTGCATAGGGCAGGGATTTTTATTTTCTTTAAATGTTTTAGAAAATTACAAGGCTGGTAGTCAATTTTGAGGAAATATTACATACAGAGTACATGCTTTGTCTGCCTAACTCCACCTACAGTTTTCAAATGAAAACCTTATTATTTCACAGAGTGCATGTGTATTAAAGGTGTGCATGGTACAATGATTTTAATTTGCTTCATTTTTTGAGAAGATTATAAGTTTTTGAATTTAGTCCGATTTGAGGAAATATTATATAGGGGATGCTTACTCCTCCTAAGGAACTGATCCCACCTCTGGTGTGTCCAGGGGTCCGTGTTTGCCCAACTATCTACTTTGTATTACTTATAGGAGTTATGAGATTGATCACTGTTCGTTATCTTCGCCTTTCATAGAAAGTACATGATTTGTCTAACTCCTTCCACAGTTTTCAAGTGAGGACCTTATTATTTTAATTTTCTTCCATTTTGAGAAAATTACAGGTTGCTGAACTAAGTCGTTTTAAATATATTAAATAAAGGACATGCTTTGTCCTTTTAAAACCTCACAGTTTTGAAGCTATAGGGCCTATGTAAATAACTTGGAAGATGTGTATAGTGCATGGATTTGCTATTCACAATAATTTTTGATTTTCGTTGATGTTTAAAATACACGTTTTAACAGGTTGTTGAACTTTGTCAAATGTGGGAAAATATTTACACACAGAACTCATGGTTTCCCAGTCTGCCTTGTCACAGTTTTAAACTAGAACCTTTTATTAATATGATTGAAGGAATTACGTCACAGCCTGATGATGGCTGATACTACCTGAAGCTGGTCTACAAATCATGGTTTCAAACAAACACCATATATACATCTATACTTCACAGGCATACTATGTACCGTTTTTGGTACTCTTGTTGTAACTATGCGTTGAAAGTCGTTTTTTCATAACTATGTGTTGACCATCTGTTTTTATTACTGCGCAGAACGTTGGTTTTACAACTGCGCGCAGAACGTTTGATTTCATAACTGTCCGCAGAACATCGGTTTTTACGACGGCTGCGTAGCTTCAGTTCTGCAGTTTCACATAGAATCGACATATGTACATGTCAATCGTAACTACTCGGCTATTTCCGTAACCGCAAATGAACCTCGTATGTGGATCGACGCCATCAGAGTTGGTTGCTACGTATACATAAACGTAACTATGACGTCACAGTCGTACGTTACACTATGGGCCTTCAAATGCATCTAAGATATATCATACACATCTAAGGTATTGTGCCACTATCAATTTCCACTTATATGTTTATGTATTAAGAGTGAATAGGACGTTAATGATACATGTACCAAAACTGAAATTGTGGTGAAAATCTAAACAATACATTATACAGGGATTCGGTTCTGGCCTTCTAACCTCATCCACAGTCGCGCTTCTGGCGAAGAAATGCATCGGTTTGATGCAATTCTTGCGCCGATCCACGTCCGAGTCTTCTTACCGGTTACGGAAAAGGACGAGCTCGTGATCCGATTGATGTACATGTATGTGTGCAATAATTGTAATTTTTTTTACTACCTGTTCGTTGGTGTCCGATAAAACGTATGCAAGAAAGGCTCCTTTGAACCTTTGCTCTGACGAATGGTCTCTTAGCTGTAATGATTGATTGAATATTGTTTTACGTCCCTTTCGAGAATATTTCACTCATATGGAGACGTCACCATTACTGGCGAAGGGCTGCAAAATTTAGGCCTATGCTCGGCGCTTACGGCCTTTGAGCAGAGAGGGATCTTTATCGTGACACGGGACCTCGGTTTTTGCGGTCTCATCCGAAGGACCACCCCATTTAGTCGCCTTTTATGACAAGCAAGGGGGTACTGAGGACCTATTCTAACCCTGATCCCCACGGGACTCTCTTAGCTGTATACGAGGTTGGTACTACAATGAACTATATAAAAGAACATAATTATATTTTCAGAAATTTCAAGTCAGTTATTGAAGCTTAACGACATCACAGTGTATGATCAGATGGTGACTTGGAACGAGGCTAAAAACCTTTGTGAACAACGAGGACTAAATATGCTGACGCTGGACAGCCAGGGGAAATTGGACTCCTTGACGCATCTTTTTTTGCAACAGGGCATAAACATGTACGTTATTAGGGGCCCAGAAAAAGTGGCATCCTTTCTGCGGTCACCGTCTGTCCGTTAAATCTCTTGATTATCAACTTATTCATAAATGAGTGTTTAAAAAGGTTCGCACCTGAGATTTGGAATGATATAATTTTTGGGGAAGTGTACTTTTGATTTCTACATGGAAGGAGAATTAGGATATTAAACAGAAAAACTGGGGTCGCAATGTTTGTTATTGAGCTACAGTGTTCTAAACATGACTTTTTTGCACTTAAAATTGACTCAAGATAGAATTAAATATGCTTGATTTGTTGTTAGTGTCAACACAACATAAGCAACACAAATTAATCATAACATTCAATAGATACATGTACATGTATGTACTCATCTAATCAAATATACTTGATTTATTGTTAGTGTCAACACAACATATATAAGCAACACAAATTAATCATTACATTCAATAGATATATACTCATGTCTTCTAACAATATAGATAAAAAAATTAATGCTACGTTTAGTAATAATGCATAATTACCTTTTTGTACATGATATACGAACAATTTATGATTATCAAATGTGAGAGTTTAAAAGGACATATTATGATGTCAATTTCTACAATTTCACATAATTTTCAAGGCCTTGTGTTAAAATTTAAAATGAAACTATAAAACGGTGGGGGTGGGGGTGGGGGGGGGGGTAGAGATAACATTTCTAAATTCTTGGCGAAAATACTGAAGTTTTATACAAAGTTTCGACTAAGTCAATTTTTTAAGAATCGGTGTTCTGTTTGGAAAAACATATCAACGAAATTTATTAATATAGGGCTCACGGCGTGTGTGACCAATGGACAGGGGATGCTTACTCCTCCTAGGCACCTGGTCCTACCTCTGGTATATCCAAGGATCCTTGTTTGTCCAACGCTCTGCTTATAGGAGTTATGAGATTGATCACTGTTCGTTATATTCACCTTTCATCATTTGAACTAGTTCCAAGTCTCGAGACAACTACTTGTATCATAATTTACGAAACTGAAATATACGTATAGGAGTAAAGAAATGGAAGATACATTGGATGAAACAGAAATTGTAATATCACGCATTTTAAGAACATTTCGATTAATCAATCCTTCCGCCACAAAATATAGTACAGTGTACCTGCAATACACTTTCAAAATTTGAATTTGCACAAATTTATTCAACTGGATAGGGTGCAGTAATAGATGTTTAATATGTTTGCACCAATGGGATCAGTATTGAATCAGTAAATACGAAGTTGTAGCATCCTGCGCAGTTGTGTTCAAAAGCTCAGGAGCTACCTTTTTTTAAGTGAACCAAGTTCAATGAACATCAACTATGGATTTTATTGAGATAATGACTGTATTTTTCAAATTGGTCAAGGAAGATTTGTAAATGTCTGAACACGTTGATCACTAAAAGTATAGGGCGGCAAAGAGGAAATCATACTTGAGTCGGAACATTTTTCATCTAAGTCCGCAGTCTCGAAATTGTTTAAAATTCACATAGAAAATGAATAAAAATGGTCTTTCGTTTTGCCACTTTGAAATTGTTTTCGACGGGCTTTGGGTTAAGGTACAAATGATTAAGTTGTATTTAAATGATCGAAACCATTAATTTTGTTTACTAAATTAAATTTAATTTGACACCCAATAAGTTTATTAACCATATCAATGAACGTATTGTGGGTGGCTATAATCGGTTCAGTAGTTAGGGTTCGCAACCTATAGGTTCCAGTTTTGTTCACGGCGCCGCTCCAAACCTAATGCGTTTAACATTGGTAATGACAGTACTTTCGCCAAGTAATGTTAAAACGATAAAGAACCCTCCTTATTACGGCCCTCAGTATCATGTATAGATACCATTGCGTGGCACTTCCGCTAATGCTGGTGACGTTTTAAAAATCAAAGTACTGAATGTATTCCTGGAAGTGGAATTTTTCAACAAAGAAAATATTATTTATCAAAGTAATTGCGCAGGTTTTTTTTATTGGATGTTGATTTGTGCTACTTTTGCGCAGTTAATCATTTAATATAATAATATATCCATCTATTGACTATAATTATGCAAAACTCGGGCGTGTTTTGTAGTACATAAAAGGCGAAGATAAATGAACAGTGACCTAAATGACTTAACCTTCAACGCTCTAATCCGCGATGAACTCGTTAATATAGTGCCAAGCGTGCAATTTATAATAATGATGCTCATGGATATAAAGAACACAATCGAACTTCTTGCTATAGGTGTATCATGTTTGTGAGCAAGTATAAATAAATACTCTACACAAAACGGAAACTTTAAAACATACCCGAATTTTGTCAAAGACGGTAAAATTGTAAAAACTGAAAGTCCTCAAAGAAGGTAGAAACATTTGGTTTCAGCAAGTGTCTTTAAAGCTGAAGTTACAATGTATCTTATTTATAAATACACAATACATCAAAACTATCATATCTCTGTTCCATATGATGCTGTTTATATTAAATCTGATTGTATTGGAATCGAGTTTTGAATATAGGTTTATGGGTTTTAGTGGACGTTTCCGTTCATGTCTGACAGTTTATAATATCAAAGAAAGATGAAGGTGTGGTGCTATCCATGCCCATTTTGCACCGTGACTTAGGAAGTCGAACTAATTTCAACTCCCAATAACTACGACATATATGTAAATATATATTGCAACAATAAAGGTTTATTATCTTGTTCAGGTTATTATGCAGACAGTTTTGATCGACTTCATGATGATAGGCAAAAATCAGGCCTTGGAAATTTCAAAACGTATATTCAAATCACTCTGATTGACAACAAAATAACTTTCATCTGATCTGCGGTGATGCATGATAACACTATCTCTAACTGACGACCTGAGTAAGCCTTTGAGGTAGAAACTTGCAAACGTTAATGTTGTGTTAAGCTTTTAGAAACCACATAAGATGACTTTTTGCAGAGTTCAATCCGTCATAAAGTATAGTATTGCATACATGTATACGAATACAACTTTCATGGGATTATGCAATATTGATATGCACTTTTTCCTAGTCGATCATTGAAACAATTTAATATCATCGAACAAAAGCACCATTGTGAATTCACGTTAATATAGGTGTAGAAATTATACATTGTCATCCTAGTCATTAATGCAAATTGTTAAACTATTTCCCTCCGAAACATGGCTTTATAAAGTGCTAAGAACACGAGATGTTATTGAAACTCTGGAACTGACTATGGTAAAAATCACTGACGACAACAATGACTATAAAGGGTAGATTGTCTCACCTGTTTGAGGTAGGCCAAGGTAAATGAAAGAAACAAATTTTGGAACACTATGTCAAAGGTTAATTAAGAGCACAAACGCACTCACAATGACATTTTTAGTTATAGTGCCAAACATATAACGTCATCAAAGGCAGGTGACCTTTTGTGGTCCATCTTTTCTATTATCACACAGCCTTGTTATACACCGACATATGCCTTAAGATCAATTCTATGTAAAAATCAAAGAAATCAGATAGGGTCTGGCCACTCAATGTCACAGATTTCTTTGATTTTCACAGTATTAACTTTACTTGCACCATCTTACATAATTTCAACCCCACCACCAAATTTCTACCATCCGTTGCCATGGAAACCGACAGCAGTCTATGAGGGCTAATTGAACTGCAAAATTCAGCCCGTTTTGTCCTTGTGGTATATAAAAAATTAAAAAAGACAACTAATTTTCTCCATAAATCTCGATTCCCCATAAAATTCCCTCCTTATTTATGATATCTATATCCACCTATGGTAAAGTGTGTGTTACTGACCGCTGTACCAATGTATTATAATTTGGCACTTTGCCAAAAAGTGATTTTTTGTTGGATTTCATTGATGAATTTAGATAATTTGGAAAATACATACAGCATAATCAACTGTCATCAAAGGATGTCAATATCAAAGACTCTTAATATATATAAAAAGATTAATGGTGAAACGTAGTGCAATTGATCTGTAGTAGCATGAAAACTGTAGATTTGGGCATTTTGCCAAAAAGGGATTTTTTGTTGGATTTCGTTGATGAATTTAGATAATTTGGAAAATACATACAGCATAATCAACTGTCATCAAAGGATGTCAATATCAAAGACTCTTAATATATATAAAAAGATTAATGGTGAAACGTAGTGCAATAGATCTATTGTAGCACGAAAACTGTAGATTTGGGCATTTTGCCAAAAAGGGATTTTTTCTTGGATTTTGTTGATGAATTTAGATAATTTGGAAAATACATACAGCATAATCAACTGTCATCAAAGGATGTCCGTATCAAAGACTCCTAATGTATATAAAAAGATTAATGGTGAAACGTAACTACAATTGATCTATTGTAGTACGAAAACTGTAGATTTGGGCATTTTGCCAAAAATTCATACTAATGACAAATAATACAACCTACACCATTTTCAGTTAAAATGAACAATATGAGCAATTGATATTTCAAAAATAAACATGGAGACGTTTAACATATTAATAAAAATTAGTTAGAGTGATTAAAAACGAGCTATATTACATGTACTGTATTGCCATGTAAACTATTATCAATAACTATAAAAAAAAGTCTTCTCAAGATATTGGGTAGATACCAATAAATTGTTCATTGTACTGCCTTGTATTTGCTGACCTTTGACCTGGAAATCATTAGGGTCATCTACTATTCATAACCAACCAACATATGAAATATCATAATTGAACAACAGGCCCAAGATATTGGGGGGGACACCATTGCATAGAGTACTAGCTACATTGCACCTAGCCATTTTTAATTGATTGATTTATTGATAATTTCCGCCACTCTCAACAATTTTTCAGTTTTTTGGTGGTGCCCAGTGTTTATTGGTGAAAGTGAGAACCCAGATACAATGTACCTGGGAAGAGACCACCGACCTTCCGAAAGTAAATTGGGAAACTTTCTCACTTACCAGCGCGAGCGGGATTCGAACCCGCGCCGACTGAGGCCGTGTGATTTTGAACGCTATGCTCCAACCACTCGGCCACGGAGGCCCCTGCCATTTTTAATCTTTTGACCTGAAAATCAATTGGGGTCATATAATACCAGTGACCAACCCCTGTATGAAATATCACTATCAATCAAAGGGTTCTGAAGAAACTGGTCAGACATCAATTGTACAGAGTATTGTATTGCACCCGGTGACCTTTGGACCAGAAAATCAATAGGTGTCATTTTCTACTGCAGAAACTGCATGAAACTTTAAAATTTATTGAAGTTTGTTCAATGTTACTGTAATCTATGTTGACATACCAGTAATTAGTAAATTTATAATATTAACACAGAACAACTCATTTTTGTAAAGTTGTTTATTCAACAAACATGGATCACAATGTTATCCAAACAACACAATCATCTTGTTTTTAAAAATCATTATAATAGTGATTTTCCTTCAACTGTTCAGTAATGAATCCTTATTCAGTAGGCTCACATAAGACACTTGCAGGTTAATTTTGCAATGTTTTAGTTACATTAATCTTCTGACACCAAAACTTGATCTTAACTAAGTCATGGTGTGTCCTTAGAAGAATAGACTACCAGTTTACTGAATCAGGATGGACTTGTGTCGTGAAGTGTGTTCATTGACTGTAAAACTCGCAGGTTTTTTTTTCTCCATTCTCAAGAGCTCTTCTTTGTCTTCTATATCATATAAGAGTCATGGAATGCATCTTCTGCTCTTCAAATTCTAAAAAATGTGTTGAACAAATATTGAAAAGTTCATCTTATTTTTCACATTTTCATACAGTACACACCTAATTCAATTTGATTAAACTAAATTTACATGTACAAGATCATTCATGATGCTAGAATAGTAATTTTACCACTTAATTAATTACTTAATTGATAGATTATCATGCCCGCCCGCCCCTCAAAAATCATCTGTGAAATAAGCATAGATTTATATATCTGGCATTAAATTATGCACTTCTGTTGACAAAAACTCGTTTGTCATTAATATATTTCTCAGAAAATAAAAATTAAAAAATAAAATCTTCCCACAGTCTGCCCCTTACTTTTTGGTGACCCTGGATGATAATCTTATTAATTAAGTTGAATTGGCCTAAAGGATGTTATGTTTTGATACAGTTTGTATACATGTTTATGCTGTATTGAAGAGCTATTAATAGTGTTAATACTCATAAATTAACAACATGTCCACAAACCTTATTGGTTACCTGAGTATTAATTAAATCTATAAAAAAAAAAATAAAGTATCACTATAGCTCTAAGGGCTACGAAATCCATGTTATACACTATATGACTCTTTTGGACCCACATTCACAACCCTGTGTTTTCGAAATTCGCAATTTTGGTACCCCTTTCTGTTTTTCCTTCATAAGCATTCAGCTTTATTTAAGGTAGTTCCACCCTCCTGTGACATCATAAGATTTTGCGGAGTCAATGATTTAATAAGATTTATGCATAACATGAACATAAATTGTGTTCGAGTCTTTTTCAATAGTTATTGTAAAAAATCTTGTATAACCATAAAATATTTCAAACGTATATGAATAATCAATGAGCTAAATTTTCACAATGCTATACGAGTTATTTCCCCCTGATTACAGGGAACGTGCAGCACATTGCTGTCCTCATTCGATGGTGTCAAGTAAGGAATAAATAGCAAATTTGCAATTTCTGATTGCAATCAATTGCAGGTTAAGGAATTTTTCTAAGAATTAAGTGTAATGACTTGAAAACAGTATAACTGAACAAAATGTCTTAGTCACTGATTACATGTATGTGGCCCTTGTGTGTTTTTCTTGCAAGCAATGTATGGTCATGATGTAACAAAGTATGTAAATATTAACTAGTCCTCAATTTGTTTAGATCAGAATCATGGTGTCCTTAGTATATCAGCAATTCTTCATTATTAATTTCTATCAATATTTTCGACAACCAAACACAACAAAACATGCAATAAAATATGCCTAAAACACATGTACATATGTACAACCAACGCATACATGTACATTATCAATTTATCGTTTCACAATGAACAACACTACTTGTTGCTAAATGTACACCAGATGCCAATAAACAAAGCATGTTAATTATCTCGAATTGGCATCTCTGGTGTAAAATTTTTGTTAAAATATTTGTTTTGCATGTGATTCAATCTTTTGAAAGTTAAATTTTGTGTACATAAACTTACAGCTCTTCTTGCACTTAAATTACTCAAATGAGCACAAAAACAATCAGCAGGCACATAACATTTGAACAATGGATCTGCCCCCTTTTATTATTACAAAGTTGGTTACATATAGTTCTATAGATAGGCTGTTCCCCCATCTTTTTTTTTTAAAAGCATTGTCATGAATGTTAAAAGTTAACAGATGAATAGAACTGAAAGATCAACCCTTGACACACAATTCGATATTATTGTTTTAGCATACATGTATATGTATGTGGGTTCTGGGGAGCGAATATTGTCCATTTCGTGGTTTCTAGCCCCCTGGGGTCTGTTAAACAAGATCAATACCAATAACAAAGATACAGTCTTTAAAATTCTTTATAGTGCATTATTTCATTCAAAACCTTCGTTTATATGGTATTAGTTACCAACCTTGATTATATGGCGTGGATCAGTGGTTCATTTAGTACTGTATCTATTACAACAACATTCATTTTAATTAATTCGTAATGTCGATTTGATATACCTCAGTGAACTCAAAATAAAAGACACCTACGTTTTTCACACCATTTTTTACTGGCAAAATAACCCAACATGGTCATGGATTTCACCATTTTTGTATATATTTTATTACCACTATAAGCCAAACTTTTTAGTTTGATGTTCAAGGGGAAGGATTTTAAAATTCATCCGTTTTCCAAAAGATAAAGGTCGAAGATATCAAACAGTGATTAATCCCATAAAGAATACAAAATCGAAAGTAGTGCAAACAAGGACATCTATAAACACCAGAGGCGGGATCAGGTTTCTAGAAGTACGTATCCATTTTTGACCGGTTACATCCGCCGTGATCTTTCTCTCTCTCTCTACCAGGTAAACGAAGCAATCGGCAGTCACAATCAGTATGTAAAAACTTTAAACCAGACAGTTGAAACCCCTTTAACGTCAATTTATTTGTCAGTAACCTGCCTCCTAGGTTCATAAATTGATCATTCATAGAACATTCTCTCGTGTATTGAATTAGTTGACGGACGAAAATACCATATACATGTCATTAATGGAATGTTGCTTGATAAATATGAGAAGTTGACGATAAAAAATCTGAGTTCTCCCCGTTTGTCATAAAGATAAGTTGTTAGTTTGACATTAACGTTTATATTCATTACAATGACAAATATGAAGTAGATTTGAAAGACTGCGGTGTCTTTTAGTTCGAATTCCCTGGGATATATCGACTCGACAGATATTGATTATTATACGGCGTCGATGTATCTAAATGTTGAGTTGAGGGCCACATCAAGATTGATTGATTTATTGAATATCCCTCTCGAGAAAATTTCACTCATATGGAGACGTAACCATTGCCGGTGAAGGGCTGCAAAATTTAGGCCTATGCTCGGCGCTTATGGCCTTTGAACAGAGAGTGATCGTTAAAGTGTCACACCTGCTTTGACACGGGGACTTGGTTTTTGTGGTCTCATCCGAAGGACCGCCCCATCTAGTCGCCTCTTACGACTAGCAAGCGATACTGAGGACCTATTCAAACCCGGATCCCCACAAGATCCATCTAGACTATAGTTGAAAAAAAAAACCAAATACCAAGAATATGTAAGTGGATTATTATCTTACAAGATGGTTTATAACTAGGCATTGTTTTGTATTTAAAAAGTTTGAATGCAATAATAGAAGTATATTTGTAGGAAATACAAGGTATATACTTGGAACTTCAAATATGTTGGAATGCGAGATTGGACTTCTTTTATGACAAAAAATGTTGCATATGTTGACAGCATACTGACGCCATGGTTTGGAAGAATTATCCATAACCTTCGATGTTCCGTCTCTTCATGCAGAGAAAACCAATAAAAGGTGAAGATAACGAACAGTGATCAATCTCATAACTCCTATAAAGGTGAAGATAACGAACAGTGATCAATCTCATAACTCCTATAAAGGTGAAGATAACGAACAGTGATCAATCTCATAACTCCTATATAAGCATGCAAAATATAGAGTTAGCCAAACATATCAGAGGTGGGATTAGGTGCCTAGGAAGAGTAAGCATCCCCTGTCGACCGGTCACACCCGCCGTGAGCCCTATATCTTGATCAGGTAAACAGAGTTATCCGTAGTCAAAATCAGTGTGCCAAGAACGGCTTAACAATCGGTATGAAACATGTCAGACAGCATTTGACCCAATCATAGGTTGTATTGGCAAACTAGATCGTTATAACGACCATAGAATTTGCAAAATGCTGAGACTGTTCAAACCCCTGCTCCATCAACTTGTTTGTCAGTAGGCTGCCTCGATTAAAAAAAAACCCTGATTATACGCAGAACAGGCTCTTGCATATCGAATCAGTTGAAGTATATAAACACCACATGCAGGTGATAATGGAATATTGCTACATAAATATGGGAAGTTGATGATGGAGAAGCTGAAATCATCCTCATAAAGTTGAGTTGTTACTTTGCCGTTAATATATATTTTCAATAAAAATATCTAAGTATGAAACAGAAGTGGATGAATCTGTGGTGTCTTTTATTTCGAGTGCACATGGATATATCGAATCGATATATGAATGAAAATTAGCATTGTTAATAGATACAACGTCGTCGATATATCTAAATGTCGCATTGAAGGCTACAGCATGAGCTTGTTTTCTTCTCACGTAGAAGTTAATGTTATATTAGTTACAATTGTTTTCGTTTAGAAATCCATTGGTTTTCGACGATGCTTTTCAGATACTGACTTAATAAATAAAAAAAATTCTTTACGGAAATAAAATAGGTCCCATACAGAGAGTGATATCTAAAATCCGAGTTTAAAAATCTGAGATAAATAATTCGATAACTGGTTTCATTTGCTAGCACGAATCGACAAACATTCCGTTATTTACGCCAGTGTTTTAGGTGCATGCGAGGATAAGGGTAATGTCGCTAGTCGTTGACGAAACGTCAGCTTGTTATGACGTTACATATACGTAAATTAGGCAAATAGGTAATACATACAGATTTACTTTTTATTACAATAACTTGATCCGATTCGATTGATTGAATATTGTTCGAGAGTTTTTCACCCATATGGAAACGTTTAGAATTGACAGGTGCAAAACATCAACTTCGCGTGTAGTAGATAAATGTTGACGGTCATTTGTTAAGTTACGTAATCGTACTTTACGGGAGTAGTATTAGTACTAGTAGTGTGTACTTGTGTCACTTTCTTCAACCATGGGATTATGATGATATTAAAGCTGTATGGTCCGAATTACAATATTTTTTTCCATCTCGTAAAAACGCTATTAAATCATCGCACGTATGTAGTTATAAGGCTGTACGACATATCATAAATTATTATACCCCCCGCAACAAGTTGTGTGTGTGGGGGGGGGGGGGTTTATACTGGAATCGGGTTGTCCGTCCGTCCGTCTGTAGACGCAATGGTTTCCGGGCTCTAAAGCATTATCCTTTCCACCTACAGTCACCATATCATATATATGGACTACCCATGGGATGAAGATGTTCCCTGTCGATTTTGGGGTCAAAAGGTCAAAGGTCAAGCGCACTGGACATTGAAGTAGCAATATGGTTTCCGGGCTCTAAAGCGTTATCCTTTCCACCTACAGTCACCATATCATACATATGGACTACCCATGGGATGAAGATGCTCCCTGTCGATTTTGGGGTCCAAAGGTCAAGCGCACTGGACATTGAAGTAGCAATATGGTTTCCGGGCTCTAAAGCGTTATCCTTTCCACCTACAGTCACCATATCATACATATGGACTACCCATGGGATGAAGATGCTCCCTGTCGATTTTGGGGTCCAAAGGTCAAGCGCACTGGACATTGAAGTAGCAATATGGTTTCCGGGCTCTAAAGCGTTATCCTTTCCACCTACAGTCACCATATCATACATATGGACTACCCATGGGATGAAAATGTTCCCTATCGATTTTGGGGTCAAAGGTCAAGCGCACTGGAGATCGAAGTAGCAATATGGTTTCCGGGCTCTAAAGCGTTATCCTTTCCACCTACAGTCACCATATCATACATATGGACTACCCATGGGATGAAGATGTTCCCTATCGATTTTGGGGTCAAAGGTCAAGCGCACTGGAGATCGAAGTAGCAATATGGTTTCCGGGCTCTAAAGCGTTATCCTTTCCACCTACAGTCACCATATCATACATATGGACTACCCATGGGATGAAGATGTTCCCTATCGATTTTGGGGTCAAAAGGTCAAACGCACTGGACATCGAAGTAGCAATATGGTTTCCATTTAAATTCTTTAACGGCTTTTTTCATCGCATAGAGATGCTGTGTTCCTAGATACCTTTTGGATCATAATACTGAAGTTTATTTATACCTATTAAACACCCTTTGGGAGATTGGGGTAAGCGGGGGGTATTCTTAGTGAGCATTGCTCACAGTACATCTTGTTTCACCTGTTTTAACCCAGATTATTTGATTTTAAATCGATGTTTACAAATAACCGCGTCACTCTGCTATTTCAAGTGACAGTCACGTGACCAGTTCAATCTTTCAGATCATCGGTGGTCGATGGTCTTATCTGTGTAAAGCTGTGTATTTTGTTATAACAGTACCGTACCATAAGTTTAATAGAAATAAAAATATCAAATACCTCTTAGTAATTCGTTGTTTTACGCTCTTTCAGCCTTGAAACTAGACAGTTGCGTATGAGTTAATACATCATGTTGGGATTCCCCTGACGCGCGTGGGTCTATTTATAGAGGTCCATTATGGGATGATTTATATATGTACCCACTATATATACTTTCTAAATAATATTCGCACTGTTTTCTTTTACATGCAGATGTTTTCAAGCATGTAATTAAAAGGGAAAGTTGATAACTTTATAAAGTAATTAGTTTGCTTTAAAGTAATTATGTACAAAAATAATACATGAACATCGGGTCATACAGCTTTAAGTTTTCTAGATAAAGCGCCTTGTAGACAAGTATCTACGTTTCAAATCGATCCTTTTGCATTGAATGATTAATTGTATTATTGTTCAACATCCCTCTCTATAATCTGTCACTCATATGAAGACGTCACCATTGCCGGTACAGGGCTTCAAAATTTAGGCCTATGCTCAGCGGTTACGGCCTTTGAGCAACGAGGGTCCTTTATCGTGCCAAACCTGCTGTCTCATCCGAAGGACCGCCCCCATTTAGTCGCCTTTTACGACATGCAAGGGATACTGAGTACCTATTCTATTCCAGATCCCCACGAGACTCCTTTGCATTGATCAGGCATTCCAAATTATAGAATTAAAAACAATGTCTGTTGCATTATCACACTGTAGCTGATATCATACGTCTTAAACAATAACTGTTATTGTTCCAGAAAGTCTTTGAAAAAATAATACTGCTAATTTTTCGTTAGCATTAGTCAATGAAAACTCTGAGTTATATATGATGTTTTACTAGTACATAACAACATTGACAATTTCATACATTTTTCTTCTGTCATCGGGCTATAGCATCCATCGCTGCCAGTCTCCAGCATGTAAAACTCCGACCGTGACCCTCTTTGTAAAGTAGAAAATATGGCCATAACGCGTAACAATATTCACGACATTTTCATCATGGTTACAATTGTTTTATTTATCTCAAAAGAACGCACAATATGCATATCTTCATTGTTTAATGAAATGAAGTATTGCAACTCATTTCCTACAGTTTTAGAATTTTTCATGATTGCAGGAGAAGGAAAATATTCAAAACAAAACGCACTCAAGTTAATTTTAGTGAATTCAAACCCTTCACGTGATTCCACATATATGTACTTATTACACTATTGCAAAAACACATTACAGGTATCTTTATTGAGTTGAATATTTCTTTAGAATAAGAATGCCTTGAGGTGGTTCAGTTTCATCATTGTTGGTTTTGTAAACGCCGAACAAAACTATCTGCAACGTATTATACTAAATCATGCACGTCTTGGGAACATGTATTTTGTGTTTAGTAGAGAAAGAAGAGATAGTCTTTTCCAAATGCAGATTTTTAAATGTTAGAGAGAAAACAACGAAATTTCCTGTAAGTTCAGCAACCATGAAGGATACATGTACTCACGAAGGCTATGAGCCTCCGACCAAACAAACGAATACCCCTGCTAGTCCCCCATCTCTCAATCTAAATCTACCAACAACTACAGTAATAATGCATATTGCTCTGGGTATAAAATACCTAGCTCAAAAATCATAGCTGTTTGTTCTAAACTTCGTTTTAATGTATTTTTGAAGAAGGGAACTGTAAATGCATGGGCGATTTAATCATTTTCGCTGTATTTGACAAAACAGTGTTTTAGTTTCATATTCCATAGTTAAATAAAACCAGATGAAATTTTTCTTTATTTTATAGATTTCTTTCAAATTTAGGACAGGAAATACTCTAATCCATTTAATTGAAAAGGTAAAGATATTTATGTAAACCATTTATCCCAGCACGTAATGTTATTGCTTGTCACATTTCCAAGACATCGTCAATAAACGTTGATGTCATGACATAATTTGCGGTAAGAAACAATGCTATGTTTAAGGGGATATGATGCCGAGATGAAAGTAATTAGATTCTTCCAAAAATCATTTTATCATAGAAAGGAGGTCTCTCCTGTTTGAAAAATGACAATTTTTATATATGTTGATGAGTTCGTTTCCATGGAAACAACCCCTGAAACTAACAATGTTGCAAAAAAAAAACAACCCACAAAAGACTAAAATTTAGTAGTTGTAGAACCAAAAATATGTACAACAACAAACAAACAGGTTGTAAAATGAATATATTTAATGGTCATCATACAGTCTCTGTGTTGACACTATGATGTGAAAATATTTTCCACGTAACATAAATATAAATTACTCAAAATTCAGTCCGAATTTCCTCAGCGCCTCTAAAAATATCTTTTTGAGGATAGAGTTTTCAAGAAAAATGGTCAAAAACATATACTGAATGTAATTAGATTTTAATTATTTTACTATGATTTAAAGATGGTCTTCATAGCTTACCGAAAATATTGGCATTTTAATGAATTGGATAAAAGATAATTATGAAGAACTGAACGTCAATATCAAAATTATTTCAGGGTTTAGGGCGGGGCCCGAATAAGTTTATAGTGAAATTTATTGTATCTTAAAAATCGTTTGTTTGTTTTAAAAAAAAAAATATGACAGGGGTGTGTTTTTCCTAATTTCAGAGGAAATCCTCTCATTAGCACAATTTTCGGGGGGTGGGGGGTGGGGTGAAACACTCTGGGTTTGATTTAAAGTGACAGAAAAAAAGTTGCCATAAAATAAAAAGTGTGAAGAAATGCTGCCAACATTATGGAATCCATGACTTCTTTAGTGGTCAAAGGAGTTTCAGGGAGTGACAATCTTAATAATATTACAGTAAATAATTTTTTCAAAATCTTTTTTTTTTTACTCAATCCCATTGAAAATAAATAAATTCTTGTAAAAACGATTAACATTGGTCAAGAATTAGAAACTTATTCTGACAGTTCCTTTCTTTCGGGATGAAATCAATTAGTTCACGCTACATAACTTGATATAGAACGCCATTATTTAATATATGAAAAAATAACAATGAACAAATTTTATTTTTTGCAATACTGTTAACAAATGTATTCGTTACAACATTTCATAATCCATTAATGTTAACGTCGAATAACGTCAATTTCAGCACACTCGAAAGACACTGGTGTTCGAACTTGAATTAACAAAGTTAATAACGCGTGTGACCATCATTTGCATTCACGCATGATTGACAACGGCGCCTCATTGATGCCACTAAAGTGTTCAGAAATGCTTGAGGGATGTTGGTTAAAGCCTGGTCTAAATCAGCCAATGTCACTGGCTTATTCGCTAAACGGCGACGTCGTTCCATTTCATCCCAGACGTGCTCGATCGGCGATAAATCGGGGGAAACAGCTGACCAAGGCAAGACATCGACATTCTGTTGAACCAAAACGTCCCTGACTACATGTGCTACATGTGGCCTTGCGTTGTCTTGCTGCAGAGTGATGTGATTTTGCTGTCTCTGTATGAAGGGCATCACATGGCGCTGAGTAATTTCGTTTCGATAGCGTACGCCGGTGAGATTTCCATTGACAATTTGTAGAGGGGTCCTTCCACCCTTCCACGTGCTGTTATTCCAACCCACACCATAACGCTACCTCCACCGAATTGTCGACGTTGCACAACACAAGCGTCCTGGTACCGCTCCCCAACGCGACGATACACTCTGCAACGGTCGTCACTGCTATCCAAATGAAATCTGGATTCATCAATGAACAGAATATTGGCCCAGTCCTGTATTCTGAATCGCAGATGTCGTCTGCACCACGCTAGTCTAGCGATACGATGACGTTGAAGCAGTATTTGGCTCACTGCTGGACGTCTTGGTCTGATGTTGTGCTCGCGCAGACGATTACGCACAGTTCTTGAACTGATTGATCGAAGTCTAGGAATGCTACGAGCAGTCAAACTTTCTGTCTGGAAACGATTTCTCAGGTGCAGAAGTCTAATGTGGTTGTCCTGTCGACGCGACGTCACACGAGGACGCCCAGAACGTGGTCGATCCCGAGTGTTACCGGATTGTTGGAAACGTCTTCATAATGACTGGATGGTGTTCCGATGAACTCCAAAGTGTCTTGCAACGACATTTTGTGCTATTCCAGATTGAAGCATCCCAACAGCACGATTACGCTGGTTTTCGCTGAGTCGTGGCATGACAGAAGGGTAAATTTTGTCAAAACTAAAGTGCTTTCCTTAACCAATAGTGTCCAAACTAACCTTTAACACTTCTTACTCCAAACAGTATTGGTCAGTAAAACTAAACAACGTGTTCACTAACCATGAACAAGTCCGTTCATCTGAGTCGGGTACTATCCGATATTGTTCAAAAACATCACCTTTATCGATTGTTTAGATTTTATAAATATAAACAATAAATATAGAAAAATTATACTAAATTTTATAATGCAGTTTTCCCCCCCGCTAGTATATATACAGTAACTACATATGTATGTTACTTTGGAAGAGAAAAAAAGATTACGAGTACGTATGTGCCTTTAATTAAGTTGCCCATTTAATAGTTGCTGGTACTCAGGTGACCGTTAAAACCCATGATTAGGTTACTGGTGTAAAATGCCATATAGGGCTAACAGTTTTCTCTTCTGATGTGGTCAGGAAAGGATCACGCTACTACGCAAATAATATACTTGACCTCACCCCCCACCCCTCCAGTAAGTGTTTCCGCTTCGTGGGTTACATGGGAAAACAACAAAACTGCAGAACTTGAGAAAGACATTTTTGATGTCACTCCAGTTTGTGAGTGCTAATTCTCAGTATTCCTTTCAACCCGAAATGTTACCCTGAAAAATTCTAATTTATCCAATATATGGATAGAATTTAACTTAGATATTTCAGTCTTTTGAGGATCTCGTGCTTCTTTTTGTTTGATTGTCGTATCGTGGAGATAAAACGAGAACTACAAGCTCCGGTATGTAACTGTTTTGCCAGAGTCATGCTTTCATTTTTCTTTAAGAAAAAAAAGCAATTTAGAAGTTCTCATTAATATTTCACAAGATTAAATGATAAAACGCAGTTGATTTCACATGTACCAGTAATATTGATTTTTCCTGTTTTGACTTCAAACAAGATAGGATTGGCAATCAATACGCGGAAATAAGGACCAAAATCCTATTGATTATTTCACATTCTCAATACTCTCGTTGTAATGAAAACAGTTTTTTCAACATAAACAATTAATTTTTACTCTACCCGGTACATATACATATAAGATGAATACAATGCATGTTATAAATATTCAGTGGATTCAACTAAACTAGCTGTATCATCTGCATACAATCACAGTTATCACGAAATCACATCTCCGCACTAAAGAATCTGACTATCAGATTTACAAATAAATTTAGATAAGATTGATTGATTGATTGATTATGGTTTTACGCCGTTTTGGCAATATTTCAGCATTTATGTGGTGGTTGATAAAATTAACACACTGTAACATATAATATTGTGATAAGAAAAAATAACAAAATTCTATTTGCATGTTGTTTGTTTTGATTCTAAATTCAAAAATGTATTAAATTGACTACCTCTTGTGTATTTTCCTTCTATATAGTTTTCGTGGGGATACGAGTTAGAATAGGTCCTCAGTGCCCCTAGTTTGTCGTAAGAGTCGACTAAATGGGGCGGTCCTTCGGATGAGACCGCAAAAACCGAGGCCCTATTTAACAGCCGGTATGGCACGATAAAGATCCCTCCGTATTCAAAGGCCGTAAGCGCCGAGCATAGCCTTAAATTTTGCAGCCCTTCACAGGCAACAGTGACGTCTCCATATAGGTGAAAAACTTTCGAGCGGGACATTAAACAACATACAACCAACCAACTTTCTATATAATGGCTGTGATTCCGTGACTTCACAGTATGGTGGTCAGGCCTTCGAAGGAATGTTCAAAATTGCATGTAAAGTACATGTATGTCCATTGTCGGATTCTTGCAAGGGACTTAAAACTTCTAAAGTTACGGATAAGTAGGGAAATCATTTCTGAGCTTAATTGTGCAGGATAATAGGTTTGTTGCAGCAAATTTAATAATAAAATTGGACCCAAATCGAGGAGGGGGCCAATATATATATATATATATATATATATATATATATATATATATATATATATATTCTCTTGTTCATTATCTTCACTTTTCTATTCATATCTATTTATTGATAAAATTCAGATACCTGTGATAAAATTGAATTAATCATTTCAGATAAATGTACATAATCAATTCCTCTTCAATTGAGTTAGATATACTTTGTAGGTCGGCTGTGTTTCTTTTGCAAAGGTACTTGTACATGTATACCATAGTAATTTTAAAATGATTGATTGTATCTTGTTTAACGTCCCTCTCGAGAATTTGTCACTCATCTGAAGACATCACCAAGACCAATGAAGGGCTTCAAATTTAGTCCTATGCTCGGAGCTTGAGTAGTGCGAGGGTTCTTTAGCGTGTCACACCTACTGTGACACGGGATATCCGTTTTTAAGGTCATCTCCGAGGACCCGTGACATTCACACCTGATGCCGAGCGTTTGACGATATGGAACTGTCACTACCTATTTTAACGACTTAGGTCTGTCGCGGCGGGGATTCGAACCCCGACCTTCCGCTTGCGGGGCGAACGCTTTACCTCTAGACCACCACGGCGGAAAAGGTAAAGGTAACGATTAGTGATCAATCCCATAAATCCTATACACAAGAAACAGCTATCCCTTACCATACTAGAAGGAGTAAGCACCCTCCTCTGACTGCTCACACCAGCTGTGAGCACTCGATCTTACATTTGTTTATTCCGATGTGTTAAAAAAGAAAATGAAAGTTTTGATTTAATGATTTGTTTTGTACATTTATAATTGCAGATTAAATTAGAAGGGGGCAGTTTACCACGTCAGACATGAACAATCATTTCAAATTGGATTATTATCATTTATTTCGTAATCTATTTTTGATATAAAGAATATTATATTGATCGAAATACTATTTCGTGTTTCATCTCCCCAAAGATGTCTAAATAAGTACTGAAAATATTAAACAGTACAGGTCATATGGCGACTATCGTTTTTGTGGGTCGTTCGTAAAGCGTGTACCCACCGTTAAATACAGACTGTTCACAAAGCGGGCAGCGTTTCGTGCAAGTCAATCTTTTCGTACCGTTCCGTGCAAGTGGTGTTGCACGTTTCCGGGTCTCCATCTTCACCTTATTTTGTTAGTTCGCGGTTTGTTCTCGCAGAAGTCACATACAAAGTATGCCGGTTTTCTTGTCGGTTCTGTCAAATTCTTTTCAGCAAACACATTTGAATTGACTTCTAATGTTAGGTCACTAAACTCAGGTGACCTGTTGAAATTAGTGAGCGTCAGTCGTCCCGTCAATAATTGAACTTTTAAACTTCTTGATAACTACATGTACCATTACAATTCTTTTTCAAATTTGGTATGAAACATCAGGACAATTTTAGGACTCTTGCACCTCCGGCATCCTAGGGGTGTGACAAAAACTGCTAAAAATGGATAAATTTTCAAAAATCTTTTAAACAACCGCACATCTGTAAGAAAAAACTAAATGCATATTGACATACAGCAGGAAGGCCCCTACCACAATTGTAAATTTCATGATCCAAGGAGTAGACTTTTCTGACTACAGGTATATAGTGTATATATGTAAAACATCTAAGTAAATTCTGATACTAAATTGAATCTATATGGATATTTAGAAGGAGCAGATAGTCTTTTACCAAAATTGTAATTTTCATTATCCCAGGGGTAAGGTTTTTTATATCAGGGTGTGCCCAAAATGGTCAGTGATTAAATGCGTTAACAATTAAATATTTTTAACTTCTTTTTTTATAACTACATCCTTCCTATTCTTTTCAAATTTGTTGTGAATCATCTCTCGGACAAAGATAACATGATCCTGGGCCTTAGGGGCGGGGCAAATACCGCCAAAATATATTAATTTTCAAAAATCATCTTCAGATCTCTACAACCGCACATCTGTAAGAAACTAAATGCATAATCAGGTAGAGCAAGAGAATTTTGGACGTTTCGTCGGCACCAAGACGTTTCGGCATCCACCATAGCATTGATGGATCGAGAAATTTCGGAAAGGGGGTACACATGTAAATGAGCAAAAATCTGTAGTTTTACTAACATTATATTGTAAATTTGAGGTGAAATGGGGCCTGGACCCCCCTCTAAATCCGCCAATGTGTCGGACGTTTCGGCACCTGTTATTTTCGTACATTTGATTGGAGTTTACTTTTATATTGAATTCCATTGTGCATGGTATTTATTTATGTCCTTTAAGTTACAGTTAATGATAAATATATTTCTTTTTTGAGATAATCTTTTCATGGAAACATATCACCGAAAGAGACATTATTTGTCGAAAAGCGCATCTGGTGAATAAAAATTGGAACCATATGAGCCCTGAGTCGAAGTGGTGGACTTTTAGTCCTCTAGGGTTTTCAACAGTCCAGTAGCTATTTACTTCGTTACTAGCTTGAAAATATGGATATAATTTAAATTCAATTGTCATGATAAAATGTAGAAATTTATTTCAAAATTAAGGATTATCTCTCTCTTGCATAGCTCTGATCGTTGGACGAATTTGGCTCCAGTTATTGGTACTCGATCTTCCCCCCCCCCCCCCCCCCCCCCAATTCTTCAAATTTATTATCGTTTCGGATTTCCAACGTTTTAGGCTTTAGCATTACTGAAGGGACACTATTGACAATATTTGTCGAAATGCGCATCTGGTGCATCAAAATTGGTACCGTCCAAGTTTTACATTTAAGCAAGGAACACTGTTCTGTTGATTTAAATTATCAATTTTAATTCTGCACTATATAAATTTGTACTACAATACAGATGTCCCAGTATATTGACACAAAAACCAATACAAAACTGACACAGTACATACATGTATATTAAGAAAAAGCACTAGATGCTATTGCATACTTTGACACTAAATACCACTATGCAATGAAAATACAGATGACCATGTATACATAGAAACACTGATTCACATTTAAGACATTGTTATCTACTTAACATCTTTCATAAATTTAGAACAAGCACTAAAAAGAATTAATACTAAATTTCATACATAAAACACTATTTAGTATTAGCACAACACAATTGTTGATGAGAAAAAATAAGTACCGTTAATGGGCACTATTACACACACAAACACTGGGGCAGAGTGGTTAGAACATCGCGCTCAAAATCACACGGCCTCTCACATCTGTCAGCGCGGGTTCGAATCCCGCTCGCGGCGGTAAGTGAGAAAGTTTCCCAGTTTACTTTCGGAAGGTCGGTGGTCTCTTCCCAGGTACATTGTATCTGGATTCTCTCTTCCACCAATAAAAAACTGGGCGCCACCAGATAACTGAAAAAATGTTGAGTGTGGCGAAAAAAATCAATCAATCAATCACACTGGGGCAGACTTTGTGGTCTTTTTCACTCAGTTGATGGTCCATACAAGGCAGAGCAAGCTCGGAGAAGTTGGGTTGTGGACAGCTCACCATTGTAGTAGTTCTCCTATGCCTGGAATATCTTCCCGTTAAGTCTGTTTGTGTGCTTTCTATGAATCCTCTCCATCTTTCCCTCCGAAAGAAGCCGGGCAGCCAATGGAATGTTCTGTACTTCCTGGTACAACGCAATTAACAGCTAATAAAACTGCACTTTCCCGGCACGGTTTACTCCGTTGTTTAGCGTGTTGTGCCATCTATTGGTGCAAACTGACAGCATAAAAACGGAACTGAAACGGACCATTTCCGAATTGGGAAGATGGGGTTGCGCATCCATTGCCGCCAAACATAATCCATTAAAGAGTCCAGTTCGTCAGTGTTGACTCTCCTGTCTAGATGATGGAAAGTTTCCTCAATCTGCTCTGGAGGAAGGAAGGGTAGTGCCAACACTTGTCTTATAAAGGTGAAGACATCTCCTCGTTCATTATATGACCTCTGGAATAAAAATCAAAGATACATTAGTGAGGATTTATGATATTAACTTCAATATTTTCTATAGTTACAAATGAAAATGTATAAAATTTGGCTATTTTAAGGATTTATCTGCAAATCAAATTCCTGGACCTTTCGGTACACAGCCTGCTTCCAGTGAAATACACACCCTTGGATGGCATATCCTGGAAAGCGGTTCTGGATGGCCCTCTACATGGAAGCTTCGAAATCAACCACAAATGTTTGAAGTGGTCTGGGAGGACACAGCCTGCGTCCAGTGAAATGCACATCTTTGGATGATATACCCTGGAAAGCGGTCCTGGATGACCCTTCACATGGCATATTCGAAATCAACCACAAATGTTTACAGTTTGAAGTGGTTTGGGAGGGGACGGTCAACTGTCTTCAGAACCTGAAAAATTATTATTGGTATTTTAACTGTTCCGAATAATTGCAACATTGACATGTTTTATAAGATCATTGACGGATTTAAAGGGAGGGGCGCAATCCCAAAGAAGATGGGTGAACTTGGCGAACAATAAACCTATTCATGATTGGGCACCGGTCGCGAATCGGGAGTTTAAAATCCGCATTGATGGTACTGTAGTTACAATAGATACAGTACCGTACTAAAACGAATATGGAGACGTCACCATTGTCGGTGAAGGGCTGCAAAATTTAGGCCTATGCTCGTCGCTTACGGTCTTTGAGCAGGGAGGGATCTTTATCGTGCCACACCTGCTGTGATACGGGGCCTCGGTTTTTCCGGTCTCGTCCGAAGGACCGCCCCATTTAGTCGCCTCTTACGACAAACAAGGGATACCGAGGACCTATTCTAACCCGGATTCACACGGGATCAGGCCTTTTGATATATATTTCATAGTCTTATACTTTGAACTATTACTTACTAGGTGATTGCTATGGTCTACGGGCCTCTTGTGTCGACTGCATTTTCACATCTGACAACTACATGTATTACCGATACAAATTACAGTTTAATGTAAAAGATCTTAATGAAAGCATGATTTCATTAACTTGAATAATATATTCTAGTCAATGTACGCAAGTCGACAGTCGATTTCTTCTTTTTTCCCACTTTCAGTCGTCATAGGAAAAACAGCGACCATGAATTACAAGGAGGGGCATTTGCATTCTACAGCCATTACTGTTTGTTCCCATGATTTAGAAATCCAATGCTTTAAATCAGTTTGTCACATGTTTTTCTTTCTACATTTATTTTCGATTATTATGGTCATTTAAACGCTTTGTAATCATATTAAAATTTATTCGGACAATCGATTAATTATTTCGATATTTTAAAACTTCGAACCTGGTCCAATTGGAACAAAATGCAAAAACAACACAGAGTTTTTTCACCATGTGGGAGAGCGAGTTTATAAAAATAATATTTGACGGGCTATTCAGTAATATTAAATAATAACAACAATGCAATGGGAGAGGTTTTCTAAGTTGCTAGAACTTGTAACTAATCCTTTTCTATATTTATGCAATAAAATAGGTTGAAATGAAATGAATAAGTGACTTCTTAATATCATTTAAATAACCATTATTCCAATAGCCATATCAATGGTGTTTTGATCAGGCCATGTTAAGGAGGGTATTGCTAAAACGCGGAACGGAAAATGAAACGGAAGACGGAACGGAACGGACAATATTGTATGCAATTTAATGTTATGAGGAGGTCAGCATTTTGCAAAATAAAAGGTTTATCATTAACAAAGGAAGAAGAAATTACACAGAGAGTGAGAAGTCATCCACAGAATCCACCGTTTCACATTCTTCATACTACTGCATAAGTATTTTATAATCATTAACTTGTCATGAAAAAAATTGATAAGGTGAGAAATTAAGAGACATGAAATAGCTAAAATACTACAGACACAGACAAATTATGCTTGAATGGAATGAAAAGGTCATCTCATTGTTAATCTTAATGTTAAGATACAAGTATTTAGTTAAAAAAAATAAACTGTTAGAAGTCCTCCCTATGTAGGACTGGCGTGCTGCGGTCACAAAGTCTCTGTTACTTAAAAAACAAGAGGTACTGTGAGCAATGCTCACTAAGAATACCCCCCGCTTACCCCAATCTCCCAAAGGGTGTTGGTAATAGGTAAAACTTCAGTATTATGATCCAAAAGGTATCTAGGAACACAGCATCTCCATGCGATGGAAAAAGCCGTTAAAAATTTAAATGGAAACCATATTGCTACTTTGATGTCCAGTGTGTGTGTACTTTGACCTTTTGACCCCAAAATCGATAGGGAACATCTTCATCCCATGGGTAGTCCATATGTATGATATGGTGACTGAAGGTGGAAAGGATAACGCTTTAGAGCCCGGACACCATATTGCCACTTCGATGTCCAGTGCGCTTGACCTTTGACCTGTTGACCCCAAAATCAATAGGGAACATCTTCATCCCATGGGTAGTCCATATGTATGAAATGGTGACTGAAGGTGGAAAGGATAACGCTTTAGAGCCCGGACACCATATTGCCACTTCGATGTCCAGTGCGCTTGACCTTTGACCTTTTGACCCCAAAATCGATAGGGAACATCTTCATCCCATGGGTAGTCCATATGTATGATATGGTGACTGAAGGTGGAAAGGATAACGCTTTAGAGCCCGGACACCATATTGCCACTTCGATGTCCAGTGCGCTTGACCTTTGACCTGTTGACCCCAAAATCAATAGGGAACATCTTCATCCCATAGGTAGTCCATATGTATGAAATGGTGACTGAAGGTGGAAAGGATAACGCTTTAGAGCCCGGACACCATATTGCCACTTCGATGTCCAGTGCGTTTGACCTTTGACCTATGTATGATATGGTGACTGTAGGTGGAAAGGATAACGCTTTAGAGCCCGGAAACCATATTGCTACTTCGATGTCCAGTGCGCTTGACCATTGACATTTGGACCCCAAAATCGATAGGGAACATCTTCATCTCATGGGTAGTCCATATATATGATATGGTGACTGTAGGTGGAAAGGATAACGCTTTAGAGCCCGGAAACCATTGCGTCTACAGACGGACAACCCGATTCCAGTATACCCCCCCCCCCCCCACAACTTGTTGCGGGGGGTATAATAATATATCAAACACAAGATGTTTAACTTGCTGACTTATAAGATCATGGATTGTCGTTGCTATATACATACCACACTCCCTGTTGTACATTGTAGGTACACACATATACTTTATTAGTCCCCTACCGAGAAATAGCATGAATTATCAGTTTTCCGGACTTATTTTGGTTATGCTTGCAGGTATTCATTTGATATTTAGTACATTGCTTTGCCATTACAAGTTACATATCAAGTTCGAGTTTCGTCTCGGTCCGTTCTTCATCAAGTTATGGCCCTTTGACTTAGAGGAATAGCATGAATTATCAGTTTTCCGGACTTTTTTTAGTTATGCTTGCAGATATTCATTTGATATTTGGTACATTGCTTTGTCATAACAAGTTACAGATCAAGTTTGAAATTGGTCTTGGTCCGTTGATTTTTCACTTAGTTATGGCCCTTGGACTTAGAAAAATAGCATGAATTATCAGTTTTCGGGACATTTTTTGCTTGTGCTTGCAGATATTCATTTGATATTAGGTACATTGCTTTGCCATAACCAGTTACAGTTCAAGTTTGAATTTCATTTTGGTCCGTTCATTTTCCATTAAGTTATGGCCCTTGGACGTAGAAATATAGTATTAATTGTTAGTTTACATCCAAGTTAATTATAGATAAGAATTAAGAATACTACACTCATTAAAACTTCTAGCATAGTAATACTACAATATAGTTAAATTATTCATGATCATCTACATGTCACAGTTTATTGACTTTGTTAAAGACCTAAACCTAATTATAAATTTGTCTTTTTTCTTGGTCTAGTCTCTACTCGAATAGTAGTTGATGCAAGGTGAAGATAACGAACAGTGATCAATCTCATAACCATTCCTATCCTGGTTCCCCAATTTTCCCTTGTACCATAACCTACATAATGAACTTTGAATATTGTTGTGGTACAGTGATTTTTGCAACCGGTAGGGGACTATGCATTGCCATGCAATACTCTCAGAATGCTTGTTAAATGTGTGAACAATAGAAAATTTTAACTTCTTGATAACTGTTATTCCAATTCTTTTCAAAATTACTATCAAACATCTTTGGAACAAGAGGGACATGAATTGTAAATTTCAGGATTCCTGGGGCCCTCGGTATGGGGTAAAAATTGCCCAAATTTGACCAATTTTCAATCATCTTCTCTACAACCACACATGTGTAAGGAAAACTAAATGATAGTGATGTAGACCAGGACGGCCTCGACCAAAATTGTAAATTTCATGATCCCGGGGTAGGGTTTCTGACTCCAGGGCGAGACCAAACTTACTATATAGTGTTCATGTGTAAAACACTTAAATAAAATCTTCTTTTGTGTTATTGATACTAAATTGAAACTAAATAGATATTTAGAAAAAGCAGGTAGTCCTTTACAAAAATTATAAATTTTATGATCCCAGATGTAGGGGTTTTGATATTAGGGTGGGGCCAAACTTAGTATATAGTATTTATGTGTAAGTTAGCTGATACTGTATCAAATCTAAATGCATACTTAGGAATAGCAGAAAAGGCTGTACAAAAAATGGTGAATTTCACAACCCAAGGTTTTGACTCTAGGTTGGGTCCAAATTAATACATGTTTTAATGTTAATACACCCATTATATTATGTAAATCTTTTCATCAGTTTATGCACTTTTGAGGGCATTGAAGTATTAAGAACAGATCTTGATTTATACTGTCGCTGAACATTAGTATTTAGCTTAAATATTCAGAACAGAATTTGTTTTCTAGATTTAATAGCCCTTCGAAGTTGATACTGTTTCACTGGTACTCGGGTGACCGATAAGGCCTGTGGGCCTCTTGATTTTATACCGATTGTTAGGCCGTTTTGGCACACTGATTTTGACTACGGATAATTATGTTTACCTGATTAAGATATAGGGCTACGGAGGGTGTGACCGGTCGACAGGGGATGCTTACTCTTCCTAGGAACCTGATCCCACCTCTGGTATATTCAGGGGTTTGTGTTTGCCCAACTTTCTATTTTGTATTGCTTATAGGAGTTATGAGATTGGTTACTGTTAGTTATCATTCATGTTTGATATTTGATTTTCATTTTTTAAAGACTCACTGGAGATTATTGGATGGGTCTTCATGACACGGATGCTGGGAGTACTTCCGATTTCTATTGGGATGATTGTCGACCACTGACCACTTCCGACTGGAGCCGCTGGGATTCGGTAGGCAACGAGCCTGATAATCCTTCAACGCAGAGATGTGTCAGAATTTTCTTCGGAAAATGGCGAACTGTGGGTTGTAATATAGCTAGACGGTACATTTGTGAAACATGGAAAGGTATGGACTAACTGAATACTCTTTGTAATGCACAAGTGAGATAAACTTGCAAGCATAGATAGACTTTACGAACCATAGGGTGGCATAATTCAAATTATCTAAATAAAGGTGAAAAGGCGAACAGTGATCAATCTCAAATCGAAAACAGAATTGAGATCAAGACAAACACGGTGGAATCATTTATGTAGAATCCCCAGTTGACCAGTCACACCCTCTGTGAGGCCTCTGTCTGAAATACTTGAGAACTACTGAGCACTTTTTGTAGGCAAAATATTTGTTGTAACGTCTGTGGCAAAATCACCAAGAAAACAAGACAAATGCGCGCTATTTGAGCTAAAACTTTATTTAACTTGTGAATAATTAACATTTTAAAGTTCTTCAAAACCATTGTACCATTTCCAACAAAACCTTGCATAAAAAATTAGTTCTTGAGTAATGATAACTCCACTCTGTCGAAATGAAGGGTTACACGTACGAACCCTTCTTTGGAGAGGTTATTACGAATTGGTGTCAACAGAGTATTTCATCTCGTTTGTAGGGTCAGGCCAAAAACATCTAGAAATAATAATATATCTACAGTTCTTACCGTCGGAACGTTTATCATCAAGCCTGAGTGGATAGATTTCTATGCAAAAATTATAAAATCAAAGACACCTCGTCTGGGCCCTAATAACCAAATACCTTTAATCCTGACTACCTAAAACAAATTCTACATGAGAGGAAAAAATATCTTGCTATAGTATTCAATTCAACAGTTAGATACATACGCAACTTTTTATTTATTAACAACAATCATTAATCTGTCTATTCGATGTATCTCAGTAAACTAGAAATAAAAGACACCACAGGGTCTTCCACATCTGGTTCGTACTTAGAGATTTTATTGAACATCGACGTTAACAGCAAACTAACAATTCAACTTTATGACAAACTAGATGTCTTTAGCTTCTTTATCGTCAACTTCCCATATTTATGTAGCAATATTCCCTTATCACCAGCATGTGGTGTTTGTCTTTCAACTTAAACGATACGCATATTCTGCGTATCATGTTTTAAAATAGAGACAGGCTACTGTTCAATAAGTTAATATTACAGGGGTTTGAACAGTCTCGTCAGATTTCTCAAATTTTGTAGTCGTTATACCGATCTAAGTTACCAATATAACCTGTCATGGGGTTAAATGTCCGACATGATTCATACCAATTGAGGCCGGTTGTTTGGCGCACTGATTTGACAATGGATTACTACGTTTACCCGATCGAGGTAAAGGACTCATGGCGTGTGTGACCTGACAGCAGGGGTGCTTACTCCTCCTAGGTTGCTGATCCCACCTCTGGTGTGTCTAGGGGTTCATGTTTGCCCTTATGTATGTTTTGTAAGAGTTGTGGTGAGATTGATCGCTATTCGTTATCTTCACCTTTCATACCAAATGTTCTTTACGTACTGATTAATGCTCATAACCGATTACTTCCTTTACATGATCAAGATATAGGACTCCAGGCGGAAATAACCAGTGAACAGGGTATGCTTATTTCTAGGCACCTGATCCCACCTTTGGTATTTGTAGGGGTCCGTATTTGTTCTTTTCTCGATTTTTCTATTATTTGTAGGAATATGAAATGATTGCTGTTTGTCATGTTCACCTTTTTCATACATTATAGCAAACGCAAATTACATGCTATGGTCTCATAAATAATTTTTCCTTGAAAGATTCTTGCTTGTACCAGACCTTGAACCAAGCAGCTGTGCAACAGACGTCTTCTGTCTTCTTTCTCGAGCTGGTTGCAGATATTGATTCTTGTAAGGCAATTTGTAACAACATGTACACAACGAATACAAGTTGCTGGGGAATAATGACGTCAAGCAACGACACCTCGTCGTGTACCCTTGTGATGACCAAAGAAGCCCCAGCGATTAATACATGGCAGGGGTCGAATTTGTATGTGAGGAATTGCTTGAAAGGTAAATATAAACTGAACAAACGTAAGTAGTCCAATACCTACAAATATAATAAGTGAAGGTATTGACAAGAAATCCTGGTCTTGAGATCGAAGCAGAACGAGAAAGAGACCTACTTTTGGCTATAATATGTATGTCAAACAGTTTTCTGGACTTTCGCACCATTGATACAAATATTACACTTGCATTTAAAAAGTATGTCATATTCATAGGTCAAAAGATCAAACACCATTGTGTACAATGCGTTGTCATAAAGAATTTATATACAAAATATGAAAGCCCCACCTCAAATATATCTGGATATCTTTAATAATATACATTAAAGATCTAAATTGTAACATTAATAGTTCAGAACAGATTGAATAGGTCAGATTTTTTTATTAAAAGTAGGTCAAACGTCCAGATCAAGGATATAAGATCACACACCATTGCATCACATTAAAGGTCTCTCCATAAAGAATGTATATACAAAATATGAAAATCGTGGCTTAAATACTTCAAGAAACAATTTTAACGATTTTACCTATACAATGTAACAGATAATAAAAGAGTTCAGTCTTTATTCCAACATATTTCAAGTTTAAGTCTACATCCTGTATTTCCTACAAATATACTTCTACCATTTCATCCAAACTTTATAATTATAAACGCACTTTGCAGTGCCTAGATATAGACTATCTTAATCCACCTACGTGTCCTTAGTCTTCTTCTTTCAACTATAGTCCAGCTGGACATGTCATTACTAGTGATGTTGATATAGTTAAAAATGAGGACCTCAAACCACTTATTTTAAAACCTCCTAAATACAGAGAACCATCGGTTTTTCAATTGGCGACAGAATTTCATCTCTATTATGAATTCTGTCGAAGATTATGCCAGACGATACATATGGGCTAAATATGAAAAAGAACTTGATACAAAGTCAGAATGGATTAAAAGTATAAGAGGAATATTAAAATACCGTATTAGACACATCAAAACAAAAGTACGTACCATCGATCCTTCTGTGTTTAGTAAACCAGAAGTGATAAAAGAATTAAATAGGTTACATGAGGAATATGTTTTGGTTTTAGCTGACAAAGCTTGTAACAACATTGTCTTTGTCTGTAAGGCTCATTATTACAACTGTGTTTTAAAGCTGTATGATCTGATGTTCATGTATTTTTTGTACATAATTACTTGAAAGCTTAATTAGTTTCCAAAGTTATTAACTTTCCGTTAATTACATTTTTAAAAAGATTTGCATGTAAAGAAAACAGCGAGAAGATTATTTAAAAAATAGCGGGTACACATAAATTATACATTCTAAAAATAGTCCCTCGCGGGTCAGGGGAATCCCAACATGAGATATGTAAATCCACAGGTATCTGAATTTTTATCAATAAATGGAGACAAAAAGAATTAAAATCCATTATCTATCTATATAAATACACGGTAAATCAAACGCAACTGTCTGACTTTAAGGATGAAAGAGCGTAAAACAACGAATTACTCAGACATATTCGATATTTTTATTTCTCTTAAAGTTATGACACGGTTCTCTTGTAACAAAATACCTATCATCTTTAGAGAAGTCGAGAGGCATAGCCTTCATCGACTTCTCTTCGCAATCATTCATGTTTTGATTCTGGAAAACGTGTAAATGCCGGAGTCGGTGACGGTTTATGCTTCGACCGATGTTTCGACTCAGATGTGCCTGGATTTACGCAATAGACAAGTTGTTTTCAAACATCTAACAGCAGTGCACAAAACCGTCACAAGAATATCAAAACTTACTTGCTTTTAATCCATTTTCAACATGCCCCTGTCCCGGGTTTAAATCCCAACTTTGATTACGTCAGCCTGCTTTTCTCTTAACTGGTCCCCTATTGTGACAGCTCTCAAGACCAATTAACGTAAAACCAGGGCAATAGTTGATTTCTATCCTGGTTCCTCAATTTTCCCTTTTACCATAACGTACATAATAAACTTTGGATATTGTTTTGGTACAGTAATTTTTGCAACCGGAAGGGGACTATGTATTGTCATGCAATACTCTCAGGATGCTTGTTTAAATCGAGACAGGCTACTGACAAACAAGTTAATGGTGCAGGAGTTTTAACAGTCTCGTTTAAAGTAAGAATTTCGTAAATTCTATGATCGTTATAACAATATAGTTTGCCAATACAACCTATCATTGAGTAAAATGCTGTCTGACGTGTTTCATACCGATTGTTAGACCGTTCTTGGCACACTGATTTTGAATACGAATAACCTGATCACGATAGAGGGCTCACGGTGGGTGTGACCGGTCCACAGGGGATGCTTGCTCCTAGGCACCTGACCTACCTTCGGTATATCCAGGGGTCCGTGTTTGCTCAACGCTCTATTTTGTATTGTTTACAGGAGTTATGAGATTGATCACTGTTCGTTATCTTCGCCTTTCATGTAAAACTTTGATCCCCTATTGTGGTTCTACCCTACACTCTTGTGCCATGGTTTTAACAAACTTGAATCTGCACTATATCAGGAAACTCATGTAAATTTCAATCTATGTGGCCTAGTGGTTTTTGAGATGATTTTTAAGCATTTTCTATATATGTATATACATTGTATTTGCATGTAAAACTTTTATCCCCTATTTTGCCCCCACCCCCCCTTCCCATTCAAATTTATAATAATTTTCGTGTTCTGCATAATATTATCAAAACTTAATTATGATATTTTGCAGCAGTATGAAACAAGATGTGTTCTTAAAACACAAATGCCACCAAAAGTACCCATACTGATGAAAGACTACATTATATACATGTAATATATGTTATAACATTAAATTATTAATTTGGAACCGCTCTAGAAACAGAACCCTTACCCCCAGGAATACTGAAATTTTGGTGTTTGTAAAATTTTAAAAGAATTTTTAATGTAATGGATATTAACAGTGTATGACCATATTGACCCCGTCCTTGACTCCTAGGGTTGTGAAATTCACAATTTTGGTACATTCCTTACTGCTTTTCTAAATATGCATTTATTGCTGATTTAGTAACAGCAAAATTAAGGAAGACTTTAGTCTATCCAATAATGACGCTATGACTACTTTGGTCCCACCTTGGCAAAAAAAAACTACTCTTGAGATAATGAAATTAACAAGTTTGGTAAAAGTCTATCTGCTCCTTTTCAATATCTACATGTACATGTATTTCATTTCATTTTAGAATCAATGAAATTAAAGAAAATGGTTTACACATTATTACTATATTCCACGTTTGGCCCTGTCCTGGATTCAGGACCCCTAACCCGGAGATCATGTTAATTTACAATTACGGTAGAAACTCTCCTGCTCTACACGACTATGCATTAAATTTTTCTTACAAATGTGTGGTTGTAGAGAGGAAATGTTGTAAAAAAAAAAAAAAAAAAAAATTGGCCAATTTTTGCCTCGCCCGTAAGGCACCGGGGATGTAGGAGTCGATGCCCCCTTGTCCAGAGATGTTTCATACGAATTTGAAAAAGATTGGAAAAGATCAAGAAAAAGTTAAAACTGCTTAAATATTAACGTACAACGGCGGACGCAGAGCAATAGCAGCAAATCATCCGAGTGACATAAACACTTTAATTATCTTTTTTCTCTCTCTCAAGAATAGCAAGGCCATGATTACTCAATAACTCAAATGAGTTGTACGCTTAAAGGAGATTTTATGATCACCTTTTGTCCGGAATTTGTTTGACAATCCGTCTCTAACCTAACCTTTACCCATTTTTTTTTTTACTTCATATCTAGGACCATGGGTCAATTTCAGCAAAACTTACCATAAAGCATTCCTAGGTAAAGGCAATTTGAAATTATTTAAATGAAGGGTCATGCCCTTTTCAAAAAGTCGATAATGAAAATATGGTGAAATCATGTTGACAATCTTTTAAAAATCTTCTCAAGAACCACTAGACCAGAAAAGACAAAACTCGTGCAACAGCTTCTTTAAAGAATGTAGATTTAGAATCCTTGGCGTAGGGTGGCGCCACAATAGTGGATCAGTTTTACCTTAGCTGCAATAATGTAGCCCTCTCTGATTTTTTTTTTTTTTTTTTTTTTTGGGAGAGGGCTACAACTCCTTAGGATCTCCGTAATGGTGCAAATGCGGGAGTGATTCACTCCCGCAACATTTGCGCTCATTCTAAACATTTCCTGACTTTCTTTACGTAAATAAAATGATATTCTATGTTTCTTAGTCAATACATAAATTTACAACCTGCAACTTAAGATTTGTGAGGCTCTATTCTACCGTTTTCAACAATTTCGATAAATTCCAATCTCTCGATTCATATTTGTGCGCCATGTTTGATGTACTGAAGTTTCAACTTCCGATTGTCAAGTCATTTGCATATGCCATATAAGGTAGTATTTACATCAATGGACAAGTAATAAGTGAAGTATGGAGGCGAAAGCTATTTCGTCGGTATTGAAAAGGTTTGAATTTAATATAAAGTTAAAAACAGAACAGCAGAGTATAAATTCTTTCTGCAACAATATGATTTTCCTTTCTTTGTCGAAGTGGCTCGAGTAACTACATTTTCGCGCTGATTGTCAATGTTTAGGTTTTTCATTAGATCCACCTACGAGATCTCGCGATAACAAGCATCGCGGAGCAGACGAAGAAATTTGCATGCTGTACATTATATTCAATGAAAAACACCTTTATTAGACATGCCCGAGCACAATGTTGGTACTCCTTTTGGTGTAAACAACATTTGGGACTATAACACAGAGTTTATTATCGGTTATTCATAAAATTATTTTGCACCATTACGGAGATCCTATGGAATTGTAGCCCTATCCCGAAAACGTCAGAATAAAAAAAATTTGGATAGGGCTACATTATTGCAGCTAGTTTTACCTGGATATATACATGTATAGGAAAAAATATTTTAAAATCTTCTCAAGGACAACAGGGTCTTGATAAATCATATATGAAAGCATCCTCAGGTAGTGCAGATTTAAGTTTGCTAAAATGTTGATCGGTGTGTGTCTGTACATTAGCACCTGATCCCACCTCTGGTATATCCAGCGGTCCGTGTTTTTTGTATTGCTTATACAGTGTAGGAGATATGAGATTGATCACTGTTCGTTATCTTCACCTGCCATTACTTTACCCATTATTACTTCTTCTCCAGGACCACTGGGCCAATTTCAACCAAAAAGCATCCTTGGGTAAAGGTGATTTAAAATTGTTAAAGTGAAGGGTCACACCCTTTTCAAAGGGGAATTAATCAAGAAATGGTGAAATTATGGTAGCATCTTTTAAAAATCTTCCTCTAAAGAAGAAAAGACGAAACTTTTGTGAAAGCTTCTTTAAAGAATGTAGATTCAAAATTTAAACATTCGTCTTACTCATCAATACTTGGGTTAACACCCACTTGAAAACAAAATAACACGTCACATTTCTCTGGCAGACGACGGGCAACTTGCATAAGAAAAGCACTAATTTGAACTTTCCGCCTAAGTGAACTAAGATCCTCAAACAGTGTACACTACTACTTCTGAGACCGAACATATTACGGATATTTGCATATATATAATAAGGGGGAATCTATGCGCTTATTAAAGAGCCAGGTATCATTGATTTTGATCTTTGTGTATTTGAATCTATCATTTAGCTTTTTACGAATGTCTGTTGTAATTAGCACGACTAAAAGGGTATGGTGGACATGATTTGAGCTAAGACTTTTTTCCATTCTTAATGTTTGCAATGCTTAATCATGGTATTTCTAATGTTCAGCAAAACGAATGTCAGTTGTGGAATTACTAGAGAGAGACAGAATTCACAATTCTTTGGTTTGTAATCAAGGCTCAGGTCATGTTTTGGCTCACATAGGTTATATATACTGGTAACATTTCGTTTAAAGCGGAATTTTGTACAAGTTAATTCTGAACACAATAAATCATTTCTAGTGTTTGTCACATTTCATTTTGTTTTCAACATGATATTTTGTATTAAGCAATTCATATATAAACAAAAACATGGTCCGAGTCTGGTTTATATAAGAAAGAATTTAGAGCGCTTGTAACTCAACAACTGACAATCAAAATTTTGCTGACCATCAGAAATACCTTAGTGAAGCATTAAGCAACAGGGCCGTGATTAGTCATAACAATAAGCAAACATTCTAAAAATAGAACGTCTTGAATCTTGTCTCGGTCAGAGGTATCAATCAAGTATAGATTCATTACACAACAATAGGAAAAACCTTTTACAAATATGTCCTCACGAATAGCAGGGCCATGAATAGTGATATTTCTATGCAAGCATCCTCGGGTAGTTCGGATTAACGTTTATTCAACTCCGAAGGTACATGTAGGAGGGGTCCCAATAGATGATCAAATCTTACATACAATTTCTTTAAGACCTTTTTTTCCTCATGAGCAGCAAGACCAGGGTTATCCATCAATTTGAAAGTACCCCGGGTACTGCACATTTAGGTTACTTTAAATCGGTGCCGTGAGGGTATCCTTGGCCCACAATACGGATTCAAAGTTTCAAATAAGATTTGAAAATCTTTTTTTTAAAATATGGATCATAAGGTTATGGTGGGGCTAGAATCGGTGATACAATTTTACATGACACATAGGGGAATGTGAATAACATAGATAGATTTTTCGTGGGAATGACGAGTGTAAAAATGTTTTCAAAATCTTGTGATGAAGAGCAGCGCTAGCAGACCAGGTTGACTTACATTACCAATGGGCCTCCGTCTTCCTTGTGAATACTTTAATTAACATCCAATTAAAAAACTAATTTCCAAATCTCATTTCTCTTGTTTCTCTTGCTGGAGACGGACAATTGGATCAGAAAAGTGAACTAAGATCCTCAAACAGTTACATGTACCTTAAGACGTAGCATTGAATGCACAACTTCCTCTGAGATCAAACATATTACGGATATTCACCCCTGAGTATGAAAACCTTTAGAAAATTTGGTAAAGTATAACTTCATAGTTTCATATATATATATATATATTTATATCGATTTATAATCGGATAGAGAAATGTGGATCTATGAGCTTATTAAGGAGCCGGTCGGTATCATTGAATTTTACCTTTGTGCACTTCATTAATCTTACGACTATACGTCTGTTGTAATTAGCATGATTAGAGATGTATTATTAATGGTCGATACGTGTAACATTAATGTAAAATAGTATAATTAAACAAACCTTTTAAACATCTAACAATGTTTTCATGATGAAAAGGTGAAGATATCGATCAGTGATCAATCTCATAATTCCTATAATGAATACAAAATTAAGAGATGGGTAAACAAATACCCCTTGATACAGGGGATGCTTACTCCTCCTAGGCACCTGATCCCACCTCTGGTGTATCCAGGGGTCCGTGTTTGTCAACTTTCTATTTTGTATTGCTTATAGAAGTTATGAGATTGATCACTGTTCGTTATCTTCACTTTTCATAACAGAGGTGGGATCAGGTGCCCAGGAGGAGTAAGCATCCCCTGTCGACCGATCTCATTCGCCTTGAGCACTATATCTTGATCAGGTAAACGGAGTAATCCGTAGTCAAAATCAGTGTGTAAAGAACAGTCTAACAATTTCTATGAAACACGTCAGACGGCATTTGACCAAATGACAAGTTGTTTTGGCAAATTAGATAGTTATTATAACGACCAAACAATCGAATCAGTTGAGATATATAAACACCATATGCAGGTCATAATGGAATATTGCTACATAAATATTGGAAGTTGACGATGGTTATATTTAATTGTACATTATCAGTTATTACCGTTTTACTGATAAAAAAAATTCATCACACGGGTAAACGCATTATCGTCTATTCGATTGCTATCGGACATTCGGTTGAAAGTGGTTTCTGACTGGTAAGTTTATTTGCTTAAAATCATTGTGATTGACGTTCTTTTAGGGCATGATAACCGGTTTGCGTTGAACCGTAAATGTTAAAATTCAAGACAAATGCGCGGATGTATTCTATAGTGTTGATGTAGAAGAATAGGAAGTTTACAAAAGTAGAATTTACCAATTTTGTTAGGCATTTTGATCACAATTTTTAGCTCACTTACGCCAAAGACTCAAGTGAGTTTTTCTGATCAAAATTTGTCCGTTGTCTGTCAGTGTCGTCGTTGTAAACTTTTCACATTTTCATCTTCTTCTCCAGAACCACTGCATCAATTTCAAGCAAACTTGGCCAAAAGCATCCTTGGGTGATGGGCTTTCAAGTTTGTTCAAATGAAGGGCCATGCCATCTTTAAAGGGGAGATAATCACAAAAATGCAAAATTAGGGTAGTGTCATTTTAAAAATCTTCTTCAGAACCACTGGGCCAGAGGAGCAGACATTTACAGGAAAGCTTCCTGACATAGTGCAGATTCAAGTTTGTTCAAGTCATGGGCCCCGGGGGTAGGATGGGGCCACAATAGGGTATCAAAGTTTTACATAGAAATATACAGGGAAAATCTTTTCCACAACCAATGAGCCAGAAGAGCTGAGATTTACATGAAAGCTTCCTGACATAATTGAGATTCAAGTTTGTTCAAGTCATGGCCCCCGGAGGTAGGTTGGGGCCACGATAGGGTATCAAAGTTTTACATAGAAATATTTAGGGAAAATCTTTAAAAAATCTTCTTCTCAAAAGCTCTTGTTTTTGTAAGTAACTGCAACCCGACATTTTCTGCAATTTTTCAACCATTACTTATTGTCAACAATATAACATACAGTGTATGATCAGTGTCGTCGAAACAAGTT
>NC_079164.1:39055518-39100518 GCF_947568905.1 Ostrea edulis
TTGATCCCCCCTTGTGGCCCCATCCTACCCTCGGGGGCCATGATTTGAACAAACTTGAATCTGCAATATGTCAGGAAGCTTTCAGGTAAATTTCAGCTCTTCTGGCCCAGTGGTTCTTGAGAAGAAGATTTTTAAATGACCCCACCCTATTTTTGTGATTATCTCCCCTTTGAAATGGACATGGCCCTTCATTTGAACAAACTTGAAAGCCCTTCACCCAAGGATGCTTTTGGCCATGTTTGGTTGAAATTGGCCCAGTGGTTCTGGAGAAAAAGTCGAAAATGTGAAAAGTTTAACAAACGGACAGACAGACAGACGACGGACAAAAAGCGATCAGAAAAGCTCACTTGAAACTTCGGTTCAGGTGAGCTAAAAATACTACTTTAAACACACTTATTGATTGAATATACATTTACTTCACCTCGTACATGTACGAAGAAAAATAAGTTATAACAAGTGTATATAATATTAAAAAAGAAGCATTTTAGGATATTTTTGTTTTAACATAATTTCCGTTATACTTGAGCCAATGTTTCAAATAATTTCCATTTCTTTTCAAACTGATCTGTACAATTATATTTACTTGCAATTTGTTTTTCCACTGTATACATTATTCCAAATGGCTTTAAATTTACTCAATGACAAATAATCTCCTGTACATTTGGAACAGTATATATAATGTTTCAAATGGTAATTTACAAAGTTTACCATTTTAATTTTCGAACATACTAGGATAAAAGTCTTCTTATCAGTTATAATATTGAATGAAAAGGTTTCAGTAAACCAACATTGCACATTTCTTAAAAAAAATACCGACTTTTTCACAATCATACATAATGTGTTCCAATGATTCTCTCTCCTCTAAACAAAAAGTACATAAATCGCTGTCTGATTTCCCAATCATTTTCAAAAAAGTGTTTGTAGTTGATTTACTCGATATTGTAGCCATTGTAATTTACTATCTTTTGTGTTCATAAAAACATCCTTATGAATTCCTCTCCATTCTTCACTAGATATTTCAAATTGTTTATCCCATTTTTTTTTTTTTTTGGTCCAGTTGGTTTTTCTTTGCTAGAATTCAATATTTTGTAAATTTTTCTATTGTTGGTTTTATTATCTAGTAAAGGTAAAATGTGTAAGGGAATACATGTAGTTGGTTCTTGTTCTTTAATCAGTGGTTCTTGAGAAGAAGATTTCAAAAGATATTTCCTATATATTTGTAAGTAAACCTTTGATCCCCTATTGTGGCCCCATCCTACCCCCGGGGGCCATGATTTTAATAAACATGAATTTGCAATATGTAAGAAAGCTTTCATGTAAATTTCAGCTCTTCTGGCCTAGTGGTTCTTGTGAAGAAGATTTTTAGCTCTTCTGAGCCGAAGGCTCAAAGAGCTAATCATATGGCCATATGTCTGGCGTGCGGTGTGCGTCAAATTTTTGGGAAAAGGGCTATATCTCAAGAACCCCTTGGCAAATTTTTGTTAAATTTGACACAGGGTATTCTTGGCCCAAGAGCTTTCATTTATACTAAAACTAGGGTTGTTATCCATTAACAAGGGGAGATAATTAGGAAAATGCAAACAAAAGTAGTGGTTGCTAAAAAATCTTCTCAAGAACCACCGGGCAAATTAACACCAAACTTCTGCATAAGAATGAGGATAGCTTGTAGATAAATAATTGTTCAAGGCATCATCCTGGGGCAAAGGGTTTGGTCTCAAGGTCACTTCAAAATTGACCTTAAATTTTGTTTTGATAAAACTTTGATATTTTGCTTACATGTAGTATAAGGAGTAGGATCATAAAAAAAATTCAGTTGATGCATCTTAGGACCTAATATCATGGTGTCTCAAAAGTAGGTCATGGTGACCTACTTTTTGAATTTTGCAGGTAATTATTATTAAATGGATTTTGATGCATATCTTGGACATTTTTGACCCTATGATCATCAAAAGTTGTCAGTTGATGGATCATGGGACCTTAAACTGCGTCATGTGAAAAGTATGTCACCATGACCTACTTTATGAATTTTATGGCTAATCATTTATGAATACATTTTAGGTTGTTATTTCAGATACCGAGAGGTTTAGAATCATTAAACCTTGTAAGTTGTTGCGTCTAGAGGCCTCGAAACATATTTATTTTTTAAAAAGTAGGTCACAGTGACCTACTTTTTGAATTTTGCAGACATTCAACTTTCACATTTTCAATTTTAGATGCATATTTTGGACACTATGAAAGCTAGGATCATCACACTTTGTCAGTTGATGCATCTTGAGTCTTCATAGTTTGTTGACCAAAAAGTAGGTCACCGTGACCTACTTTTGGAATTTGACGGCTATATTTTAATATTTCAGATACTATTTGACTTACAATTATCAAACTTTGTCAGTTGATGCATGTTGAGTTTTCAGAGTGTGTTGACTAAAAGATAGGTTACTGTGACCTATTTTTGGATTTTGACGGATATATTTGAATATTTCAGATACTATTTGACTTACAATCATCAAACTTTGTCAGTTGATGGGTCTTGAGTCTTCAGAGTGTGTTGACCTAAAAGTAGGTCACTGTGACCTACTTTTGGAATTTGACATTTATATCTGAATATTTCAGATACTATTTGACTTCAATTATTAAACTTTGTCAGTTGATGCATCTTGAGTCTTTGGAGTGTGTTGACCAAAAAAGCAGGTCACTGTGGCCTTCTTTTGGAATTTGACGGCTACATTTGAATACTATTTGACTGGTCAGTTGATGCATCTTGAGTCTTCAGTGTGTCGACCAAAAGTAGGTCACTGTGACCTACTTTTGGACAGTTACATTTAAATTTTCAGGTACTATTTGACATAACATCATCAAACTTTGTTAATTGATGAATCTTGATTAGTGAAAAATTTTGCCTGTTCTACAATGTATCAGAAGAGCGATTCTAGGCCCATGGACCTCTTGTTAAATGACCCCACCCTATTTTTGTGATTATCTCCCCTTTGAAGGTTGGCATGGCCCTTTATTTGAAAAAAACTTGAAAGCCCTATACCCAAGAATGCTTTTCGCCAAGTTTGGTTATAATTGGCTCATTGGTTCTGGAGAAGAAATCGAAAATGTAAAAGTTTACGGACAGACTACGGACAACAGGCGATCAGAAAAGCTCATTTGAGCTTTTTTTCATTTCATTTTATTCAGGTATAAAATATCACAGAATGTCATGATTGTAAATTTAAAATAACAAATTGAAACCTGGCATAATCTATAGCACTATGCAGTTATAACAGTTAAAGAATAAGTGACTGTATGAATAATATGACATATGATGATATCTTAACTTAAGGATAACCCATAAAAGCTTAAATTAGCTTACTTCCAATGGGGTCCGTATATTTATACAATATATATGATCAACAGACAAAAAGAATATTACATGACTAACAATTGGAATTTTGGCAGGTTTTGATTTAATAGTTGCATAATGCCTTGATAAATGACAAGCTTCAGACATATTTTATACTAAAATACTAAAGTTATAAAAAAAAAATACTAGTGATAAAAAAATACTAGTAAGTATTAAACAAAATTGTACATGTTTTGTGGTTCTGCCCCTTGCCTTGCTGGCTAATAAGGCATTTACAGCTTTTTAAAAACTTTGCTTAGTTGCCAACTCTTTTGTATTTAAAGGTAAATTATTCCAATCCCTGATAGCATTGTAAAAACACCAAGAAGAATCTTTACCTTTTATCTTAGGTATGAAAAAATTTCAGATCAGGTGAGCTAAAAAGTCCGGAAAACTGATAATTCATGCTATTTTTCTAAGTTGAAGGGCCATAACTAAGTGAAAAATCAACGGACCGAGACGAAATTCGAACTTTATCTGCAACTTGTTATGGCAAAGCAACATACCAAATATAAAATAAATGTTCGCAAGAACAGAGAAAAAGTGCGGAAAACTGGACTGACGGACGGAGCTCAAACCTAAAGCCCCCTTCGACTTCGTCGTTATGGGTCTAATAACCTAGTACTAAGAACTAAACCTTGATATGCTAACTACCAAAGACTAATCCACATGTGAATCAAATGTAACAATACTAATTTCTACATAGAATGTATAGTGGCTGACACATGCACCAAAAGGCACTAACATAAAACTCAATCGAGATGTATGGACAGGGATAAATATATATATACCCGGTACATACCTTTCTCCATCGTCATCAACCCCTAAATTGGTGGTACAGTCATTTTCTATCAGATGAGGATATGTTTTCCGACCATGCATATCATGCAATTTGATGTCAATGCAATTTAGTCCGATAATTATGCAAACAAGACTTTTTGTCATGCACTTGGCACATTTATTCACTGAACATTTCTTATTATGTTATAGGGCTGGTTCTTGCCCGGTTGTTTGATTTTTGTCTCTTTCGACACATTTCTCATTTGAATAACATTGCAATTTAAGTCTGAATATATTTTGTCACCTTAAGCAGAGCATATGTCTCTGTTATACGATAAAAAGATGCAGAACTGTATCTGATAGTCATTTTTAATCTAACTTTAATACACATAGAAAAGAAGCAAAGCCCGATGAAGAGATCATATAACTTGCTTATAAAAGCAAAAAAGGGCAAATAAATTGCACTTTTTATTAGAAGAGAAATATTTTCCACTTTATTTTATTCATATACAACTCATTAAATGGTCGATGCTGTGTGATTCTTACTCTTCTCTTCGCACGTGGTTTCCTGGTTATGACAAGCGTGTTGACGAACAAGATTTGTATGTAAATACGAACTATATCCTGTGTAAAATATTTCCAATTCACTTAATTTTTATTTCTATAACAAAAAAACCTGTCAATTTCAAAAGATAATTATATAAAAATTCCAGAAATCATGCAAATCTCCATTAAAGCAAAGAACTATATACACACTATAGGACGCCCACTTTTACACACGTACATTTCGGAGTGTTTGGCAAATATACTATTGAAGTTTTATTGAATGCCAAATAGAATTCAAATTTGTAATTGATTAATATCAGTGATACTTAATTCAAAACAACTTTTAATGAGGGGGTATAAAATTTCGTCCATTACAATCAAGCCTTTTAAAAAAAATGTCACATAATTTCAAAGAACAACTGTACTTGATATGGATTATCAACCATTAAACCTCTGAATTTACGTTATATTATTGAGTAAACAATGCTTCATCTACATTTTTGATAACCAGAATAATCCCCCAGACAGTCTCTAGAAAGCACTTGGTGACCGTAATTAAAGTCGTTTTCATCCGATGATAGATGAATCCACATATTTTAAAAGTTATGTCCCTTGGTTGCCATCTTTAGGGAAAGCCCTAAGAATTCTCACAGCAACCTTTGTAACTCATTGTTTCATAACTTCTGCTTTTATTTATCTTGTAGGCCTGAATTCGTTAGTTCCTTTTCTTCTCAAATAAAACCATCCCCCGTAAAATATCCCAAATAGTACATGTATATGTAGTACAATAGCTACCAGGCAAGTTCTCTTTATTTGAAATAATACAATCTGAGGAGTACATTATCGATGTATTGACACATAAATTGATGTTACAGGGGACACATAAATTGATGTTACAGGGTGTTAAATAGTCTTGTTGAAGTCTCGAAAAGTCAGCATCTCGCGAATTCCATGGTCGTTTTAATCATCTTATTTGTAAACACAGCATTTCGTTATGTGGAATACTGTCTGACGTGTATGATCCCAATTGGGGTCGTTCTTTACATACTGATTTTGACTACGGATTACTCCGTTTACATGATCAAGATAGAGGATTCACGGCAGGTGTGATGAATCAACAGGGAATACTTACTCCTCTTAGACATCTGATCCCACCACTGGTATATCCAGGTGTCCGGGTTTGCCCAACTCTAAACTTTCTATTCTTTATGACTTTATGGGTTTATGATTGATCAGTGTTCGTTATCTTTCTTTTTCATGCAATAAATATCATTATAAGCCGTATTTGTGTATGACCTACGCAAGGGTGTTTCGAACATCTTAGGAGCCTCTACAAGCTTGAAAATGATATATTGCCTGGTAATCACTCTCTGGATTAAGGGAGATGTAGTTGGATCTACGTAGAAAATACTTCGAGGATATCGGATTTGCTGTACTAGGAAAAGTTTTCAATGGCAAAAGTAATTCATCCAGAGAGAAGATTTCTTTAAAGTTAGTCATCAAGATGGATTAGGGTCCCTGTCGAAAATCTTCTCTTTCTTGAGAGTTAACTACATCATGCAGCTGGTAATGGACTGCATGTCGGCATATTAGGTGTAATTTCAGTTGTTTTACATGTGTACCACAACAGTATTCCCAAGTTCATAAATTATTTACAGTTCCTACATATGTTCTGCGATGAATGATCAGTTACATATGATCTCAATACTTATAACTATTTATATCTCTCAAATAGTCTATCAGTGTAAAATGAAACACCTTGAACTCTTAAATGATTCGATGTTCACATAAAAAATTTGAACAGAAGCCATACATATTTTTTAAAATCTGGGACACTTTAAAAGAGGACATGTATTTGAACTCGATCCACACTTCCGATGGCTATTTAGATATTGAAAAATGGTTGCATCCTGATCAAATTGGATGTATTGTTCCCGGGGGAAAAGTTAGAATTCGATGAGGCATTGTCTCTAAGTTATATTTATTCCATGGTCTGTTGTATGAAATGTTCACGTAAGTGTGATACATGTGTTCTCAAATGAAATGTAAACCAACAAACAAAAATCTCCCATTAAATGTTGTCCCATCACTCTCCTCCGACTGTTGTAAAACACTTCACGTCATTCGCATTTCTCCGTATTCTATTCGACAGCATGTGGTAGGAAATAGTCTGATTTAGGATTATACGGCGGACTGCATTGTGTAGGGGACTAGTCTGGGATGAAATTGAGAAAATCTACATAATCCCGTAATCTGAAATCAAGGATGTCTCTACCATTTCTTATGAGGAACTTCTGGGATTGTGACATTTTTTCTGGGGCCTACTTCGATTGGAGAACCCGAATAAATCGAGTTCATTTAAAAACACGTCATGCACATAGGCTAACCAGGGGCGTAGCTTCGTTAGGCTCGAGTAGACACGTACCTACACATAATATTTATAACATATTCGTACAAAAATATGCACATAAAATTGTATGCTTCTCAAACGTTTATCGCATTTTTTGAAATGGGAGGAAAATGGTACATGTGTACTGACAAAAGAACAACAGTTCAGCATATATTGATAAGTTTACATAGATCTATATTTATATATTATGTTTGTAATCCGCCAAAACTCAAACATAATTTTTATTGACTCTAACAACAGTGTCATGAGTAGGCCTAATAAAAAAAAATCCCTATCCAGATCTAGGTGTCACATATTTGATTTCCCATCAAGGTTACAGAACATGTGTGTATGAACATTAGAACAGATTTTCAAATTATTTGGTACAGAATGAACAGAAAATAGGAAAATGATAATTCATCATTAATTTTGAACTATTTTTATTTATCTATCTATTATTGATATTCAAGTATGATGTATTGTAAGATGGGGTTTTATGGGAATAGCTGAAAAGTTATTTGAAATTTGTCCACCCTTTGACATTCGTCTAGCTGCCGCTGTTTGTTTACATGCGATAGAATTCGTATACATGTACTGTATAAATGTTCTATTGAAATTCGTAAGCAGGGGTGTAGCTAGCACTGTCTTGAATTTTTTTTTAGAAATTTAAGGAAAAATAAGGACTGGTTTTTCTCTAATTTGCGCATCAAATTAATCAGACGGGTGTGACTGGTCAACAGGGGATGCTTACTCCTCCTCCTCGGCACCTGGTCGCACCTGTGGTATATTCAGGGGTCCGTGTCCTGCTATTGATTTTGTATTCTTTATAGAAGTTATGACATTGATCAATATTCGTTATCTTCACCTTTTCACAGAGATCGACAATATAACTGCAAGATTCCATTTGTAGTGAGTGTCATTATCATGATTACGATTTCATTTGCAGTGACAGTCAATAACAAGTCGGAAGCAGTACAGGGCAGTGCCGAGACATACCCTGTTTCTTCCTGTCCGGGGGTAAACCAACCAATTACAGGTAAGAACTCCAAACTGAAATACACTGTATTTATTTTGTGATCCGCATAATTATGTTCATGTAAAATGTATTTGTCATAACCATTGCATGACCACTGTTCGTTATCTTTACTTTAGTGGGAAATTTCCGTTTTCTTTGTTTTGTGTTATGTTTGTTTGTTTTTAAAAATCATTTATTTGGGTTGGGAGTATTAATGTGGCCTTTTGATATATCACGTCCTTTTTACCTTTACTGTTGCAAAAATTGCTTGGCCTCCAAAGTGAACATTTTCATAATCTTTCCTCAAAGAACACGGTTTGAATCTTATCCAAAGCTATTTTAAGATGAACATGTGGTTTGTTTTTCATTTGACGGATCGCAATACCCCCTCAAAATATTGATGTAAATATTCAGATCAGTGCAATTCAAAACCAACAAAAAAAATAACCTTCAGTACCGTTTTGGGGCGGTTAAGGTAGAAATTTTCGATAAAATGATGAACAGAAAACAGCAGACTGTCTGGTAGATATGACACCATTGCCAAGGTTTTAGAAAGCACTGGATGCTGACACCAGATTTACGTAATGAGAAAATCGTAATTCATATTTTGAACGATCCTCGAAAATTGATTTATATGTATAAGAAAACACGCGAAGGAATACAATGTATATCAACAGTATTAAAATTTCATTATGTACGTTTTTAGTTAAACTCCTCATAAAAGCTTACAATATGTAGCACAAATTTAACACCATTAATAAGATCTATAAAATATAAACTACATGTATTTGACGCACTTAGTTCCTTCATTCAACAATGTAGCTATAGTTATTTAATTTTGTTTCGAAACATGCAACTTGATTAGTTGAGCAACACAATTTATTTTTAATGTAACTTGCTATATAAAACATTGTGACATTATCAACATTTAACATTTTAATTTAAACATCATCTAAAAACTGTTATTAAAAGTGCATTGACATACATCAAGTGATAAGTAATGAGGAATGAATTTTGATAGCAAAGTACAGCTATGTTGTGTTGTAACGTAACTTTATACAGAAATGCAACCTACCCCTCATGTGTTACATTTAATTCCAGTACTTGTATCTAGAATGATTGTATATCTCGTCAATTCCTTATTTTTCAGAGAATACTAGAACCAGTGTTCTTTCCTGCAGTGAATATAACTTAAACAGTTCAGTGACAGTAGATCATGACCTCATCACCACGACCGTACAAACGAGCAAAGTCAATGAGGAGGAATTTCTACAAAGTATTCTAAACATGAAGATCAGTCTAACAGTGAACAAATCCGAGACCAGCACGGAAATTCGTAAGAGGATCAGCGTGTACGAGGGCAGAAGTAGTGCCGTGTCTATGGGGGTCATTGGAACTGTCGTCATAGTAACAATCGTTTCCTGTCCTATCATATCAGATATTGCGACCTTCATTCAAAAACGAGGCAAAAGCAAAGCCTAACCAACACTGCATAATATAGTGTAGGACTCACAGTGACGTGTGCTACTGTATCTGCAATGTACAATTTCATAACTGTTTGTCTACATAGTAGTGTCTAACCTGCAAAATGTGCTGGATGTCTGTGATTGATCGATTGAATATACGGTTTTATACGCCGTTTTGCCAATATTTCAGCAATATTTGGTCGTGAGTGTTGGAGTTTCCCTGGCGGCGCCAGTGAGCCTACTCTTTTTCGAAAATCAGGGAAACGATCCTTTGTGCAAGGGGATGGTGATACTTGACATGGGAGATCCTTTAAAGGGACTGGTTCACGTTTTGGGGAAAAATATTTTTCAATACGGGACTTTCGAGATACGGATCCACTCTGACTTTTATCGCGCGTTGATCGTAATTTGTAACAATATATAATAACAGCTATAAGTAAACAAGCCAATCTACTTAAAATCAGATCCTAAATTACGCTCACAATCGTTACTATCAAAGTCCTGCATTAAAATTATATCTTTCAGAGAAAGAAATCACTACAACCATTTATAGGAAAATGCATTTGATTAAATTATAATCATTCTTTCTTAACAAGTAGGTCCATGTGATGTCTCGGTCTGCATCAGTGTTATAAAGGACGACAAAGGAACCACTACATTATTAGTAGATAGCATGAAGTTGGTAGACATTAGAAATATATACTTCGATATTATTCAATACTAAATAAAAGGAGAAAATACTAATATATGTGTCAAATTCAACTGTTCGTTATTTGAAAATAGTATTGTCGCCTGTATGTTAATTATGTTTATAAAAAACGTTCGTTATTGGGATCCAAAAGTACTATTAATTTATCAGTTTTTAAACATGTATCACATTTTAACCAATTATTCAGTACCAGGATACAAAATTTACTAACAAATATGAGTGGTCAAGTCTTTTTACATTATTTTCATGACTTGACGCACTTAAAAATTACTTGTGTTTGAACTTGAAAAATCAAATTAAAATGTCCGTTACCACCGAGTTTAACAAATTATACGCGAATCATCGGTTTAATCTTTAATCGTAATAAACCTTTATATCAATGCAATAAGTCTTTTGATATCCCAATAACCCATTAAATTGCTTTTTGTTTTTATAATCCTCTCATCACTAACAAAAACCATGTCTTATCCTTCTTCCATGAACAATAAGTCTGTAAAACAGTTTGTCGTGTGTTGCCACCTTTGTGTTTTAATTATCAAAAGTATTAATAACAATGTCATATAATTTTACCAGACACAAAATATAAATATGAGATATAAACCAATTTTGTAAATGGAGATAATCAAAATTTCCAGTAATTAGAACTTAGACTTAACCGAAAAATCATGAAAATGGGTCTGAAAACGCTTACAAAAATAAATAACAACAAAATTGGCGGAGGCGGGGTGGAAGGAGGTAACTCACAAACTTGAAAAAAAAAACGTCCGTCGCCCAAGGCTGTAGATAGGAGAAGAGGCAGAGTGACGCTCTGCGTGGCTGAAATTTTATTGTTAGATTTTGATTGGTCAATCTCTGCCTCTCCTAAGACATGAAACAAAATTACCCTGTAAATGCATCACCAAACAATACATCAGACTTTACTATTCAAAGAGGATATTTATTGATTACTATAAACTTAAATTTATTTGTACTGTTAATTATGAAAACACAAACAATATGTTTTTTATTATCGAAATTTCTTTCTAATTCCTTTACTTCTTTTGTGATAAAAATGTTCGTGGTTTAAATGTTCGTTACCAATGTATACGAAACTTGCTCTTGGCATAGCTTTACCAGATTCAGCTTTGCATAAATGACACTAAACGACAGAATTGATGACGTAGTATTGCCATGTGATGAAAATTTACCCTTATAATATACTTAAGAGCGATACCACGGGTAATTTCAATCATGAAATAGATAGGTAAGTGCTCTTATTACACATGCTCATTTAAGTACAATTCAAATATACACTATATATATATATATATAAGTATTGTTAGTCTGAGAATACTACTTTATGACTGAATTCAGTGATGACGCATGACAAGCGATTTTGTAACAAATGGGTAAGTATAAAAACGATAAATGTTCGTTACCCACAATAACGAACATTTTAAGAAGGCTCAAGAAAAATTATATTGCATTACACATTCATTAAAAGCAGTAAAAATTTGTTTTGTGTACCAATGTATATAATTCAAATAAAAGTAAAGGTATACACACATTTTTATTGCAATTTGACAAGGATTCAACCATTTCAAAAATACCCTTATGCAATAATAATGATTTTTGTTGTTGTTGTTTTGTATTCTTCGTGCCCGGTAGTGAAACTGTACCATTCTATATTGATGAATTACTGGAAAAATAGCTATATATCAGTGTTTTTGACAGAAGAGATACATAATATTTATTTTTGTTGTTATGTACACGCCAATTCCCTATAGAACAATGGTAACGAATGTTTTAAATAATGGTAACGGACATTTATTTTCAGAATTGAACCATTAAACAAAATAGCATGCCAATGGGGAAATCCCCATCTGAGATTCAAAAGGCATGCATAGAAAGGTTAAAGGAAAACGACAGTGAGGCATATTTTGCAAAATTGATATCGGGTCCAAAATACTGACATGTCCGTGACCATTGACCTTTATTGTAATATGTCAACGTACCCTAGATAAATTTAATACTCTACTTGGGACTTAAAATTATCATTTTCTGGTTCAAGAAGTTCTACATTATGGAAATAAACATTGAAAATGATATCTAATTTTAATTTCTCTTTTCCGATTGTGTTGCATTAATATGAATTGATACGATTATTTAAAGTTAAATTTTCCTCGTACATGTACAATACTCACATGTCGTATACTTTTATCCAAGCTCTTCGTCATATCGTGTATTCAAAACATTAAATTTATCGAAAAGTATTTGTATAACCAAGAAATAAGATAAACATGATATAAATCAACTTTGACTAATTTATTTTAACGAGTATGTTAATATTACCTAATGGTAACAGACATTTTGCAGCTAAAAATCATCTTTGAGGTACATGTACCTGAAATCAGCATGGTGCTACACAAAGACGGATTAAGTGTTGTAGAAAATCTTTTACTTCCAGATTCTGTGAAACCGGGCAGATAAAATGGCATATGATATCATGAATAACATCAAAGTTGATTTTTCGATTTTTCATTCATTTGGACCTACTTATTGAGACAGACTATGTGAGTTGGCGAGGGAAATAAATCTAGGGAATATCTTGAGGATATCGGTAAAATTTTACGCCTTGCATCCAAGGATACGAGTTTAAATGCGCCTTTTTTCCCTTCCATCTAATCTACACCCAGGTACTAAGCATCAATAGTGACTTGGATTGTCATTGTTATTTGTAGGAATATGCATAGCTAAGGCCAAAAATAAAAATTGATTTGTTTGATGTACTCCGACCGACCCGTCAAATTTTTCAGCAATTTTAAATTTCATTTTTTTTTTTTTTTTGGTTCCCTTGAAAAATAGAAAATTCTCCTTACTTTAAAACTAAATATTAAAAAAATTCATGACATTAAAAAACAAACAAACAAAAACACCTACCTACCGACCCATCTTGAAAAATGTGGGTCGGAGTACATCAAACAAAATCATTTTTAATGATGGCCCAACACTATTTGTATCGAGGTCAACTTTGTCCTACGATTGATAACTATCACGTGACCGCGGTGTATGTAAGGGATACAAGACTCCGATGGTCTATTATGTCAGATACGGGACTGGCACGAGCCGCGTAGCGGCGAGTGATCAGTCCCGTATCTGACACAATAGACCATCGGAGTCTTGTATCTTACTTAAAACATTGATATTGTTCTATCTAAAAACAAATACATTTAAACGCAAAAAAAAACAAAAAAAAAACAAAAACCCACGTACAAATATACATTGGTATAGACGAATATATTTACACCTTTCGTTTCTGATTTGTTTTTAATATTTAATATATTAGGAATTCATAAACTTTAATGGCACACAAGGTCAACTCTTGTCTCTAATTCACAAAAAAACTGTTAGATCATCATTTCAATTGTCATAATACGATACTCCTCAAAACAGGGTTTTGTTCTTCATGGAAAGCGATTCGAACGCTTCTATTGTCTGAAGACTATACTCAACAAAACAGGTTTTCTTTTTGGGGTGAAGCTCCAAATCTTAAATCGTGGAGGAGGAAGGGGGGGGGGGGCAAAAGGTTAGTCCTGAAATTCAGTTAATTGGTTCCTTAAATTTTATAGTTCTACATATGTACTATAATTCAATACTGCTATATATAAAAAACGGGCAACCTATATGTTAAAATAACCAACTTAACATGTAATGAAAACAGAAAATGTGCATTGTCGGAAAAAATAGCCTGAGGGCACCCCCTTTTCTCTCTCTCTCTCTCTCTCTCTCTCTCTCTCTCTGACTCTCGCTCGCTCACTATGTGCTTGATGATTTGTTTACTTTGTGTGTACTTATGGTTAAGTTGATATACACAAACATTAATTTTCAAAAGATTGAATCAGTCGCATACGTTAGAAAACAGATTTTAACAGAAAAATTACCTTAGAGATACCGTGGCGGATTCGATATATATAGCATGTTCCGTTCATTGACACCTGCTGTACATATTTTTGTCCACAGTGTGAAAGGATTACAAGTTAATGATTGCATGCATTGGTTGTACATATAATTTCTGGCATATTCATTGTGGTTTTGGGTCGTCGAAAATATTATAATAAAACGTAACAATGAAGAATTGTTCATCCTTATTATTCTAATCTAAATTGAGATACCGTGGACTTCGAAAAATCACGTTTGGGACACATAAACATAATAAATGACTAAGAATTTTGTGCAGTCATGTCATTTCTCAGTAACTACACTAAAAGTCTTTTCATTATTATTATTTTTTAAATCCTTAACTGGCACTAATATTAAATTCTCTAGGACTGTCTATTTTTTATAATGACGCAATCATTTGAGGACCCTCGTGCTGCACTGTGAACAATGTATCCCATTGTTTATTTCACTTCCAATGCCGGACACAGTCATGTTAAAGTATAATTTTAAAAAATCCTGAAAAAATATGCCGGGGAAATTGGAAGAATAATCACATGACCCATACTTACACCTGTATGATAAACATATGCTTTGAATATGGAATATGTCATAATAACTACACGTATGTTTAGCTAAATTATGGAGCATACACATGCACATGTGTAAATATTCTGAAATCATTTATTTAGACTATTTATACCGCATATATTCAAAGACGCATGTATCATATTTCAATGCGAAAATTCAAAAGTTGTATCCGATCTTTTTCTAAAAATGGTATTTAGAAACAGAAGATGATTGTTTATCCACGTATCGCCCATATGATTCCTGAGTTTTGAGAATCTTTACTTCTTCATTGGGTATATATTACTGAAACAAAAGACAAAACTGACATGAATCAAAAGTATGCACAACTTTACAAATTGCAGTGGCGTAGTTTCCCGTGCTGAGGACGTGAACAGGATTTCTCATTACAGTCAGTGTGATACATGTACATTCACGTTGTACTTTAATACTGTACTGACCATAACAATGACAAAGTGGCGGATCAACAGAGTCAAAATGAGGAGTTGCAATTCAATACAGTACATTTACCGAAAGGGGGTGTTGTTAAATCCCCGTCTTGGCAGGAAACGACATTTTGGGTTGATGATATCCCTGGAGATGGTGAAACTCCGGAATATACTCCCTTTAGATCCACCTCTATCACGTCCAGACATCGCTGTAGGAAAATGTGGCCAATGATACAGTTATTTTGCGTGACATATCAACATTTTCACTCCAGAACTTTTTTAACAGTTCTGAACATAACGATGGAGGTTGAAGGTCAGTCATTGGTTGGAAATAAAATTCTACTCTTCGAAAATTAATTCTCGAAGCTAGTTTCAACAACAAAATTAATACTGACTGATCCATAGGACCATATGCAAATCAGGTGAAGATAACGAAGATAACGAACAGTGATCAATATCATTACCCCTATAAGCAATACAAAATAGAGAGTTGGGCAAACACGGAGCCCTGGACATATCAGAGGTTGATTCAGGTGCCTAGGAGGAGTAAGCATTCCCAGTCGAAAGGTCACACCTGCCGTGAGCCCCATATCTTGATCAGGTAAACAGAGTAATCCGAGGTCAAAATCAGTGTGCCAAGAACGGTCTAACAATCCGTATAAAACAAGTCAGACAGCATTCTATCCAATGATAGGTTGTAATGGCAACTAAATCATTTTAACGACCATAGAATTTGCGAAATGCTGACTTTGAACGATACCGTTGAAACCCCTGTAACATCAACTTCTTTGTCAGTTGCCCGTCTCGATTCAAAAACTTATCATACGCAGAATAAGCTCTTGCGTAACGAATCAGTTGAGAGATATAAATAATATAATTATGCAGGTGATAATGGAATATTGCTATATAGATATGGGAAGTTGACAATGGACAAGCTGAAATCATCACGTTTGTCAAATAGTTGAGTTGTTAATTTGCCTTTAATATATATTTTCAATAAAATATCAAAGTTCGAAGCAGATGTGGAGGACTCTGTGGGCTTTTCATTTCGAGCTCACAATGATATATCGAATCGACATATGAATGAAAATGATTATTGTTTTAGATAAAATGTCGTCGATATGTCTAAATGTTGACTTGAAGGCCACAGCAAGATATTTATTCTTCTCACGTATAGGCTTTTGAATAAACTCTGCTTCATGAGAATATAAAAAAAACAGGTCAGCTAACAAAGGAGCACAATTCGTGCCCATGGAAATTTCAACAGACTGATGGAAGACCTGATCACCAAAGACTACGAAGATATTGTCAATGAGAAACTCCAGCATATTTTCTATTTCATCTGCAGAGTACACGTGCGTGGAATCAGAGTGGTGTTTCCATGTAACTAAACAACGTAATTTTTTGGATGACTGATCACTAAATACGAATATTTTCTTTTTCCACTTTTGTTGAAGATCCAACTGTTTATGATGTCAAAATGTCTAGTTTTTAATTTTTTGTGAGGAATGGCCGTGTACGTTTTGATGTTGATTAAAAGGTTTTATGATTTCATATCTGCTAAAAGTTCTTTTGCGTTTTTTAGAATCCACATTTGATTTACACCCCTTCTGACATATTGTGGCACAATACGTTTGAAGTTTCTCCTTCACAGCTGTTTAATATTTTTGTGAGCAAAGATAGGGGCTTCGTAGAACATTTACTCGATCCATCAATGTATCTTTCTTTGTAAGGGTTTCTGTGAAGTTTAGGAACCCAGTATAGGTACAGTAACTCATATACATCTGTCCTATAGACTGGGATATTAAATGTGTCTAAAACTGGAACATGGTTGCAAAGAATTTTCTCTTTTGAAAGGGTAATTGGATTATGAGTTCGATTACCAAATTTGAAATTAATTAATGAAGTTCGTTTATGATACAGTTGTAATAATGAATCTGACAAAGACAATGTTGTTACACGCTTTGTCAGCTGCAACCAAAACGTATTCCTCATGTACCCTATCTAATTCTTTGATCACTTTTGCTGTAGTAAACACAGAAGGGTAGATAGTTTGTACTTTTGTTTTGATGCGTCTAATGCGGGATTTTATTATTCCTCATTTACGTCTAATTTATTCTGACAAGGTATCAAGTTCTTTTTATTTAGCCCATCGTCTGGCATAATCTTCGACAAAATTCGTAACAGAGATGAAGTTCTGCTGCCAAATGAAAGATCAGGTTCTCTGAATTTCGAACGTTTTAGAATAAGTGATTTCAGGTCTTTATTTTCAACATGGTATTTCTAACTTTTGAATGTCAGTTGGTGAGTTAAAAGTGAAATAAAGTACTTGTAATGTTTTAGGTTACGTAAACACTACAAATTTATTTGTTGTGTTCAGAATTAACTTGTAATTTGAAAAATCTGCTTAATTAAACAAAACCTTTACTAGTATATTTAACCTATGTACGGTAAACAAATACATGACACGAGCCCTGATTACATAACAAAGAATTGTGAGCTCTGTTTTTCTCTTGTAACTTGACAACTGACATTCAAGTTTTGTGGACCATTAGATATACCTTAGTTAAGCATTTTAAACACTAACAAGAGTACCGCAAACGGTACAATATACGCCCGTCGGACAGTGAAATTTAACCTGGAAGCATATTGAGCACTCTGAATTGATAAAACACACATTCTGAATAGAAAAGCCTTGAAGTGGGTCATGGTGCACCAATCCATCTGACATGTGAACTGATTATGTATTTCTCTGAGAGTGAGATTTTGACAAAATGTCAGTGCAATATCTATCTTATCTATCTATGATGATACAAAATCCAGAAAACCATTTCATCTACTTTTAGCCCTAAAGTAGGTCATGGTGCACAAATTAAGTTGAAATGTTTAAAATGTGAACTGATTATGTATTTCTCTGAAAGAGAGGTTGTGGCTAAATGTCAGAGCAATACTTGTGGCCATACCAAAAAACAAATCTGGAAAACTGTTTGACCTCCTTCTACCCCTAAAGTACTTTAGGTCATAGTGCGCCATTCCTGCTGAAATGCTAACTGCTACTGTCTTCCTCCGATAGGAAACCTGTGACTAAATATCAGGGCAATATCTGTATCCGTAATTTTAAAAAAGCCCAGAAAACTATCTGACCTATTTTTAATCCAAAAGTAGGTCAAGGATAGACCAATCCAGCTAAAATGCAAATTGAACTTCTATTCCTCCGAGAGGAAGCCTTTGACTAAATATCAGGGGAATATCTGTATCTGTAACGAAAACAAGTCCAGAAAACTGTTTGACCTATTTATAGCCCTAAAGTAGGTCAAGTATGATGGGCCAATCCATCTGAAACGCAAACTGAACTTGTATTTCTCTAAGTGTGGCTAAATTTCAGGGCAACATCTGTATCTATAATGGAAAAAAAGCCCGGAAAACTGTCTTGCTTATTTTTAATCCAAAAGTAGGTCAAGGATGGACCAATCCAGCTGAAATGCAAACTGAACTTGTATTCCTCCGAGATGAAGCCTTTAACTAAATATCAGGGCAATATCTGTATCCGTAATGAAAAAGCTCGGAAAACTGTTTGACCTATTTTTAGCTCAAAAGTAGATCAAAAACAGACCAACCCAGATGAAATGCAAACTGAACTTCTATTCCTCTGAAAGGAAGCTTATGTGTAAATTGCAGGACAATATCTGTATATGTAACGAAAAAAAGTCCGGATAACTGTTTTACTTACTTACAGCCCTAAAGTAGGTCAAGTGTGGACCAACCCAGCTGAAATGCAAACTCACTCTTACAATTCTTAAGGGAAATATTGTGACCAAATTTCAAAGTTGTACAAGCACATGAAGCATGAAAGGTGAAGATAACGAACAGTGATATCTGTTACGGAAAAAAGTCCGGAAAACATGACACCGGACGGATATACGGACAGACGCACGGACAGCGCCATAACATAATATGTCCCGTCTAATGACGGGCGTATAAAAATGGGAAAATAAAATTTAAACATTTTCATCTCAAATCGTGTCCATGCCCTGTTGATATCTAAACTAAAATTATTCACAGATCACATGGGTTGTCCAACCTGTGAATGTCACATTAAAGACATGGATACTTCTCCATAGAACTCTTCCAAATCCGTACATTCACAGATTATCCGTGCATTCACAGATTGTGTGTGCGTTCAGATTATCCGTGCATTCACATATTGTCCGTGCATTCACAGATTGCCTGTGCATTCACAGATTGTCCATGCATTCATAGATTGTGTGTGCATTCACATATTATCCGTGCATTCCACAACAAATTCAAACTGCCAATTAAGGAGGAGCTTCTTTGGCAAAAACATTGAAATTGCAGCAAAATTGTGACCTTTGACATGATCATGTAATGTACTCTAACATTCAAACTATATCATTTTCCATTGTATATTTAATGATTTTCTACAACAGCAAAATACCCTGTGCCTTACTTTCAAACTTTGAGCAGGAGTAGAAAAACGATTAACCCCAATTGATGATACTGAGGCCTCTTCAACCTTTCCAAAAATGTGTGAGGATGAGATATGTAGATGAAGTACAGGTGGTTAAATGAAAGGTGAAGATAACGAAGAGTGATCAATCTCATAACTCCTATAAGCAATACAAAGTAAATCCTACATTCAGAAAAGTCGAAGATCAGATGGAAGCTACGACATCCTCAACAGCAGAGGTGCCAGTAATACTAATGGCAAATATTCAGAGCAGCCACACATTGTCGAAGCAATACAAATTTTGGACTTTTAAAACAGCGCATGATGTTGTGCATGCACAAATGGCAGTAGGTTCGCTGGGATATGTGTACACACTTCACTAGTGTGTTGTGGGGTTTGGAATACTTGCGACATAAAACCTCGACATGCGCACTGAACACTGTGGATGTAAATGATATGAATTCAGCCAATCTTTACAGACTGATTTTTACTACAGATTACTCCATTTACCTGATCAAGATATAGGGTTCACGGCGGGTGTGACCAATAAACAGGAGATTCTTACTTCTCTTAGGCATCTGTTCCCACCTCTGGTATGTCCAGGGGCCCGTGTTTACCCTACTTTTAATTCTGTATTCTTTATAGGAGTTATAAGATTGATTACTTTTCGTTATCTTCACCTTTCCATATCATAGAGCAAGTGATAAAGAAAATATGCTTTTATTTCTTGACATTAACTTCGGAAATCATTTTTCAAAAATGGATAAACATTCTTAACGAAATACTAGCACTCCATTTTCGAATTGAAAATAATGGGTTGGGTGTTTGAAAACATGTTGAATAGATAATGGACAAATGCAATTATGCCAATTTTCCGCATTGATCTTTCTCTTTGTATAACAAGTAATGTCTCTGGCCTGAAATTAAAATTCTGCTAAGGTCGAATATCTTCATAAACAAAGAAATAAGACTCCCCCAACACGTTTATGACGCATTATTACGGCTACTTGAAACCAAATCAATAGACAATGCTCTAAAATTATTGAAACATTCTGTCAAACATCAGGAATTAAAGTTAATGTTGATAAAACTGGAGCTATATCATCGGGTCCATTGAAAAATACGTGAGATAAAGTATTTGGAGTGAATGTAATTTAAAACCCGTCAGTTAAATGCAATAGGTTCAAATTCAATGTAAAAATCATCACTGACACTTACAGTACGTAATATTACACGAGTATATTAAAGTGCATGAAAAAGATGATGATAAGGAAAAGTGACCAATCTCATCAATCCTATAAATAATACAAACTGAGAGCAAGGTGTAAAACCTACCCTTAGAAACACGAGAGATTGGATCAAGTGTGCAGGAGGAGTAACCCTGTTTACATTCAAAACGCAATAGAATCAAAATAGTTCAAAACAATTCGGTGTCCTGGTGAGGGGGGGGGGGGGGGGGGGGGATAAGAACGAAGCGCCAAGAACGAGACGGATAAAGACAAAACAAAGTTTTTATTTTGGTTGAACATGTTTTGTGATGACGCAGATCTTGAAAGTAAGTACATGTAATAAGTCGAAAACTGACCAATATATCGGATATCGAATGGTCCGGGGCTGTTCTGAGAAGTTTGTGCCTTATAACTTTAAATTTAAAACATTTTACCAAAATTACATTGTACGCTATCTGAAAGAAATCAGGCCACTGTTTACAATATAGCAGTTTTTCTGTTTGTCATTCATATAATGCATTATATTTTGGATTATTGCGTTTGGCGAGAAGAAACCATGTGTATTCATAATTACGGAAGCATATTAGGCCCACAGCAGTATCTTGGGTTTTTTTTTTTTTTAGTTTGTTATAACAGATTAATAATTTGTTATATAAACAAATTATTAATTTGTTATGACAAACCACTAATCTGTTATAACAAATTACTCATTTGTTATAACAAATTATTAATTTGTTTTAACAAATTACTCATTTGTTATAACGAATTATTAATTTGTTATAACTTTTAAAAAAAAAAAATTTCATACCGACCTTACTAATTTGTTATAATAAGTTGCTAATTTGTTGTAACAAATTTAACAGATTATCAATATCAAGAGATCATAATTGACAGTCGTGAATTTTCGCTCATTAGTCTTATTCAGATTACCAAGTAAAACTATTAAAGCATATGTCACCGATCTTATACTGGTAAATATCCTTGAGCTTTAAACTGACCTTAAAAGTGATTGTTGACACATTTTTAAAAGTTCTGGACTAAACATTACTTGTTATAGCATAAAAATGTAATGTTTATATTCAAGCAGCATCATGGCCATATAAGGCCTGTGGGCCTCTTGTTAAAAATGATTTGAAATAGCAATAAAGCTATTTGAAATCACAAATTAATAATTTGTTATAACAGATTCATAATTTGTTAGAACAAATAAGTAATTTGTTAGAACAAATAAGTAATTTGTTTTGTTCATTCACCCAAGAAAAGTGATATTCCCCGAGGGCAATGTTATAACAAACTAAATATTCTGCTGTAGCTCTGACATACTTCCGTAAATTAGTTTGCCCCTAAATTATCGCACTGGACAAAAACTACCACTATTTATATAAACACATTCGTAATTTTTAAATTATGAACGACCGTTAATTTTGTCTTTGCTCAACTATTCGGCATAACGGATTACAATTGCATTCGTAAAATCATCTAATTTTCAACACGGAGAGAGATCGTTTATGTTACATGAGCGTCAAGTGACTTCCTAATAATCAAGTTTTATTTACTGTATATGATGTCAATAGATATAACATAAATAATACACGCAATTATTCAAAAATTGTTCTTTGATTCATTTGAATTAAATACAATGTATATCATTCATGCGCAAAAATTCAAATACGCATTTTAAAAAAACCTTCTTCTTTCATCTTGTCTATAAAAATATAATGGGCAATCCGTTAATTTCAGTGTTATAATGGGGAAAAAATCGTAGAAAATTACACCTTTGGATAGACGGTGGATTTTTACAACGTTTTTAAGCTCATATTCAAAAGACCCGTGATTCTCACTTACAAATGCCGAGCATTTAGCGAAGGAGCTATCAGTACCCATCTTTACGTCTTAGGTTTGACTCAGCAGTGACACGAGCAGGGCTCGAATCACGACCTCCCGGTTACGAAGCGAACGCACTACCACTGAGCTACCGCGACTGGTTTCTAGAACATGGGCTGGAAAAGTTATTCAACAAATTATAAATGAACAAGAAATTCCTTCAAACGCATTAATACCTACCATTCCGAAAAAAGTTATGGTTACCAAGTGTGGTAATTATATATTTGTTCGCATTATTTTAAACAGAATAAGGGAAGATGTAAAAGATAAACTCAGAAATGAGCCAACGGCCACTAGAAAAGAGTGAGGAACTACAAAGTAGGTCTTTATTTGAAGAAACAAGATAGAATAGTGCTTAGAATTACAGACTCCTACATATCAACTCTAGAGACTTTAAGGATGCATTAAATAGTGTGGTGAGAGAAAAAGTAAGGGATTTTCTCCTAAGACACTACAATCTAAATGTTTTAATCAACATCATAAGGAAAATGTATGAAGGGAATACAAGATAGATAACCATAGGTGGTGGGGAAAGGGTGAAGAAAACGAACAGGGATTAGGTGCCTAGGAGGAGTAAACATCCCCTGTCGACCGATCACACCCGCTGTGATCTTGATCAGGTAAACGGAGATATCCGTAGTCAATATCAGTGTGCCAGGAACGTCCTAACAATCGATATGAAACACGTCAGACAGCATTTGACCCAATGATAGGTTGTATTGGCAAACTAGATCGTTATAACGACCATAGAATTTGCGAAATGCTGATTTTAAACGAGACTGTTGGAACGCCTGCACCATCAACTTGTTTGTCAGTAGCCTGCTTCGATTTCAAAACTGACCATAAGCAGAACAAGCTCTTGCTTATCGAATCAGTTGAGAGATATAAACACCATATGCAGGTGATAATGGAATTGCTACATAAGTTTTGGAAGTTGACGATGAGGACGTTTGTCATAAAGTTGAGCTGTTAATTTGCCGTTAATATCTACTTTCAATAAACTATTTTAGTATGAAGCAGAAGTGGACGAAGGAAACATTTCTTGCTGTGGCCTTCAACACGACATTAAGATATGTCGACGACGTTTGATCTATTAACAATAATCATTTTCATTTATATGTCGATTTGAGATACATGTATCCCTGTGTACTCGACATAAGAAAACACCACAGAGTTCTCCACATCTGCCCGTACTTAGATATTTCAGATATTTTATTGAAAGTAAATATAACAACTCAACTCTATGACACACGGGATGATATCAGCTTCCCCATATCTATGTAGCAATATTTCATTATCACCTGCATATGGTATTTATCTCTCTCAACTTATTCAATACCCAAGGGCTTGTTCTGCGTATGGTCAGTTTTAAAATCGAGACAGGCTACTGACAAACAAGTTGATGTTACATGGATTTCAACAGTCTCGTTCAAAGTCAGCATTTTGCAAATTCTATGATCGTTATACTGATCTAGTTTGCCAATACAACATATCATTGGGTAAAATTCTGTCTGATGTGTTTCATTCTACCCAGAGTTATCGTTCCTTACACTCACAAATACCTCTGTGAACGTCTCAAAATAAGCAATGTTATTTCACATGTAAATCCACTTTTTTCACGGCTAATAAAATTAAGAACTACTTTATGAAATATCGGGAAAATGTAGGGCAAGCAACTATTTGTAGTTTTTCCCCATTACTATGCATTCTTCATCTACCTATGTATAGGGTTGGTGCAATAGAACTACTCAATATCCGTGTTTCAACCCAAATCAATGCTTCTTGTGTCACAAAAAGACTTGACATCTGCTCATTATTTATTTACGCATGTTTTTGTAACTGAAGTCGAAACCATACTTTATTTGAGCATACGTGCCATTTTACAAAAATCTTGTAAAACCCTCGAGACTTTGACAGAGGTATTTGTGAGTGTAAGGAACGATAGCTCTGGGTAGAGATTGACTTAGGTCGTTCTTGCTACACTGATTTTGACTACAGATTACTCTGTTTACCTGATCAAAATATAGGACTCACGGTGGATGTGACCGGTCGACAGGGGATGCTTACTCCTCCTAGGTACCTAATCCCACCGCTGGTATATCCAGGGGTCCGTGTTTGTCCAACTCTCTATTTTATGTTGCTTATAGGAGTTATGAGATTGCTCACTGTTCGTTTTCTTCACCTATCATGTACAAACTTTTGAATAAACTCTGCTTCATTAGAGTATAAAAACAGGTCAGCTAACAAAGGAGCAGAATTCGTGCCCATGGGAATTACAACAGACTGTTGGAAGACCTGATCACCAAAAAACTACGCAAGATGACAATGAAGAACTCCAGCATATGTTTTTATTTCAACTTCAGAGTACTTGTGCGTGGAATCAGGGTGGTGTTTAACAAAGTATTTTTGGATGACTGATCACTAGATACGAATATTTCCTTTTTTGTCGAAGAAGCGAATGTTTATGATGTCAAAAAATCTAGTCTTTAATCTATCGTGATGAATGGTGGAATAGAGTGTTGAAAAGTCGTATGTTTTGATGTTGATTTGAGAAAAGTTTTGCGATTTCAAATTTACTAACAGTTCTTAACATTTTTTTTTAGAATCCACATTTGATTTACACCACTTCTGGCATATGCTGTGGCACAGTGCACACCCGTAGCCAGGGGGGGGGGGGGGGGGGTTGGGGGGGGGGTTCGTGGGGTTCGTACGAACCCCCCCTTGAAAACTACTAAGCACTATTAAAGTCGGCATTTTGTTTGAATTGTGACTATTAAAGTCGGGATTTTTTATGAAAATCATGAAAATTCATAGTAAAAAAGGCATGATTCCAAAATTCAAATTAAGTGCCAGGAAATTGCTAGATTGCAGGATTTTGCACCAAATAACCCAGACCCCCTGCCGTAGTGGCACCTCGCGGTGCGAGGTGATAGACTCGTGTTGCGAGTCTATGTAACCTCCCTTGAAAAATCCTGCCTACGGGCCTGCAGTACATTTTGTACGTTTGAAGTTTCTCCTTCACAGCTCTTCACTGCTCTTTACTGGATCTGGCAATGTATCTTTTTAAACATGCATCAAAATTCAACTACTAGTGGTTACACAGGGTTTAACGTAAATGCTGTCAAAACTGAGAGCATGAGAATAGATTGCAAACACAAACTATGAAAATATGGACGTTGGAGACATTTTTTTGTTGTAGTCATTGTGTAGAGAAAAGAATAGAAGTGGGCCATCTACAGAGCCCTGGAAATTTCCGCATTATTATGTTTCACAGAAAAGAATATATTTCATGTATTACCCATTGTTGTTTATTGCTAATTGCTAATAAATTACCAGATGTTCCATACTTTATACAGTTCCATTCTGTATATGATGCCTTTGTGCCACACCCTGTTAACGTTGTTCGAAAGATCACAAAAAATCATACAAATATGTGTGTTTCTTCATCACCACTATTTACACGTACAATGTTTCTAATTGTAGTTACACAGTTGGTTGGCCCCAGCTTGATATCTGTAATTGTAAACATACTTAAACGTGAGCGTACTTTCCAATATTTCAATCATATAGACACAACTCATACGAAACTGCTAGATAATCTTCTTTAAACAAAGAAATCACATGTACATGCGTTGTTTTTCATAAAACATGCGTAATGGTTTGGATATCGTTTCTTTACACGTCTAAATATCGCTTCGTGACTAATACAATTTGGCCCTACTGTCTTATTATAACGGTAAATATTGGTATGACATCTATAATTTCATGTTCCTCATATACATGTACCTTACCATTAACGTTTGCTACACTGGATCTATTTCGAATGATTCGTGCCCTACATAGTTTATATTTGAAATAGATCGAAATATATCATAAGATTTCAGTTTTCCCTAATGCAGAAAATGCGATGATCTGTTGTGAATTGAACCGGGGTGGGTGTGTCTCTTGGTTTGAAGTGGGGAAACTCATGATATATGTATGTTTTCTTGTACATGTATATACTTCTAAACTACTTTGATCGTTGGTGTGAGACGGTTGATTGATTGTATATTGTTTAACGCCCCTCTCGAAATTTTTTCACTCATAAGGAGACGTCATCATTGCCGGTGAAGGGCTGAAAATTTTAGGCCTATGCTCGGCGCTTACGGCCTTTGAACAGGGAAGGATTTTTAACGTGCTTGTATGTATGATTTTTGCAGTCTCATCCGAAAGACCGCCCCATTAAATCGCCTCTAAAGGCAAGCAAGGGGTACTGAGGACGATTTCTAGTCAACTCGTACCCTGACCGACTCGTACCCAGGTCAACTCGTACCCCATAGGTCAACTCGTACCCAAAAGGCAAAAGTCATCTCGTACCCAAGAATCTGCCCATAATGCAATATATCTATGCGCATATAAGTGACATATCGCTTAGGTACGAGTTGTCATCAATTGAAGAGGAGGAGTCAACTCGTAACCAGATTTTTGGGACTTTTACTTTTGGGTACGAGTTGACCTATTGGGTACGAGTTGACCTGGGTACGAGTCGGTCAGGGTACGAGTTGACTTGACTCCCTGAGGACCTATTCTAACCCGGATCCCTACGGGATGGTACGAGATGAAGTGACACTCATTGACAAATAAAAATTTCATCTTGAAAAAAAAAAAATCTTGTAAAAACGAAAAGTAAATTTCTTATAGGATTCTAACAAAATGCTATGGGAAATTTGATTTCCCTTGGAAGCAAACACTCCAAGAAGGAAAGAAAATTCTAAAAGAAAGTTTTAAAGTTCTATTTTATTTCAATTATTGAAATACCTTCTATTCGAAATCTGACATCCAAGGACTCTTTTCCTATCAGATTTTTGTAAATCTGTCACCTGTCTCATGTGACTGAGAGTCACCTGTGGAAAAGGCACGTGTAGATTTGGAGCCGTAAATTTATGGTGGTCTATTAGAGAGTATCTTTATCCCGAGAAACAATGGACATTGTGGGGTCCAATTCACGAAAGACCGTGGTTAAATATTCTATAACAGGATATATTTTCCAGGAAAATTCACCAAAATACAAGAAATATGTAGTTTTTCCGAATTTAGAAAAAATCATTGACTTGGCAAAATCTTATGATGTCACAGGAGGGTGGAACTACCTTAAATATCATTCACAGGCCAATGGATTTCTATCAATGTCTCTCAATAAAGCCAAAGATTGAAAAATCCTACTCCTGTATGTGTTAGTGTATCTATATAGAGAGGGGGTAACACTTTTCAATCTTTGGCTTTAATGAGCGACTTGGTGATAGAAATTCAGGCGCCTGTGGATAGATTTCTATTTTATTAAGAATTTGAATTTGCCGCGGTTACACATGTCAATTTCGATCGGCGAAATGAGAATCTAATTTTAGAACAAAGCACATTACATTCTGGCACGGTGCATCAAGGAGTCTGTCTCTCAATGTCGACATGGCTAAGAAGCTTGAGTCTTTACTAGGCGATCACGTCCTCCGTCAAACGGGGGACACGCTAGAACAGGTGCCCGTAGGGTCACTCTGCGGGGAGGGACGCGTGGTAGGGCTCTACTTCTCAGCGCATTGGTGCCCCCCGTGTCGGAATTTCACACCGGTCCTGGTCGATTTGTACAAAAACGTGAAAAAATCTGGCGACAATTTTGAAATTGTGTTTGTGAGTTGGGATAAGGATGAATCGAGTTTTAAGGAGTATTTTTCCTCAATGCCATGGACGGCGGTGCCATTTGATCCAAGGAAAAAGGTGGGACGGATCTATAAAATTGTCTCCATGTGTTAATCATGTTATTTTAATATGTTATTGTTTTTTATCTTTCACGTATTGACAACTAGGATGAGTTCTTTACCATTCAGTATTTAGTGAGTCAGAAACTGCATGTATATTGCACAATTAGAACACTGTAATAAACAATTAAATTAACTTTTGAAAAAAACCCAGAAACTATGCAGCTAGATTTTCTAGATCTAAACAGCAAGATAAAAAGAACATCCTTCAATCTGATAATAATGCTAGGCTTGCACTGCAATGTGTATATTCTTTTAGCTTGTTTCAATAAAGATAAATCTACCTTTAAACCACCATTGAGGAATTCAATCAAATAATGGGATCAACATTCTTGTTGAAATAGAATCCTTTATAACATCTTAAATCTCCGAGCAACTGTTACCTTATGTAAGTTCAGAGCATAAAGCCAGCGTTGTGTATTAGAGGGTTTGGTAAAGAATTTAAATTGATACATAATTGTAATATCGGAGAGAAAGGGAGATGAGGGTGTCCCCTTATCTTGGGGATGTAGATAATTTGAATGTGACCATGCAGATTAAGAGCTGCAGCTTTTTGTACCAAAATGTTCAGTTAACTACCTGAAAGGGGAATGACCCTTGATCATAATTGGTATACATACACACATATATATTTTCACAGGCCAAACTGACCAAAAAGTTCCGAGTCCAGGGAATCCCAAAGTTAGTATTGATTGACAGTGGGACTGGCAAAGTGATTACATGTGAGGGATATTCCTGTGTAATGAATGACAAGGATGGTCAAGAGTTTCCATGGAGACCCAAAAAGTTCAACGAAGTGATTCAGGGGAGATTACTATGTAGTGATAGAAAAGAAGTAGATGCCTTAGAGAGCTTGAAAGGAAAACTGGTGTGCCTTTACTTCTCTGCGCACTGGGTAAGGACTGTCTTTTAAAGTAGGGTTTCTCTGTTTGATAAGACAGTCCGTCTGTCTGTCTGTCTGTGTAAGGACTGTTTTGAAGTAGGTTTCCTTCACAATAAATAGCAATGATGGAGTTGAATTGTGAATGCACACACCTGTTCAATGAGAAATACATGTACATAGGATATAAAAAATGTCAAATACCAAGGTTATTCAGAGTCCCGACCTGTGTCGTGGTAGGCTTTGACACATGAAAGAACCATCACCGCTATGGCTATGGCCCTGAGCGCTAAGCATATAGGTCGTAATTTGTGGTACATCACCTACAGCTGGTGACTTCTCAATATGAGTGAAAAACTCTCAACAGCACATCAAACAAACAACCTGCTCTATGTCCTTGCACAGAAGGTGACCTTATCAGTTCAGTTTGTTTATTGGGCAAAGACCTCTGGTAGACATATTTCCCAATATTTAGTCAATAAGTCACAACATTTGAATTTATTCAATGTAGACTTTGAAAAAAATGCATCTAGGAAGCAAAGGACTATTTACTTTCATTTTTTGAAAATACAGTCAGTATGAGTCAATTCCCATTTTCTTGATGAAACTTGGAAAAAAACTTCGAGATATGCAAGGATTTGAGATATCAAGGGTAAAATAGTTAGTTAAAGAATAAGTGGTTGGGACTTCTGAATCACTTCAACATATCCATGGTATTTGAGATATCGGTGTTCAGATGAAGTTCAACTGTAATTGAAACCTTGTTTGATCATGTTGATAGAGCTGTCTATTGTAGTTGTAGAGTGGTTAAATATTACTCAGGTGACCATTAAAGCCCATGGGCCTGGTTTGTGTTGCAAGTAATTATTCATGATAAAGGATGTGTTTTCCTGTCTTGTGCATTATTATGAACCTCTGGATCATACAAAGTACTGTTAATATCCTGTCAGATTTCAAAATATGCAAAAGTTTCCAGCAAATTTTTTTTAATTTATATTTTTGGTACAAATTGTAAAGGAAACCTATGCACATGTCTGGCAATACAATACACAGCTTCTCAGCATGAGAACCATCTAAAACAGTTGTAAATGGGTCGTAAATGGATTCAAGTTTTTGTGATTTATGCCAGGTTTGATAAGTTTTGACATGAGATATTTAAGTTGACCTACATTTAAAACATTGTATCTCAAGTTTCAATTACAGAAACAGTACAAAGGATTTTAGTGGTCTAGTTGAATGTACATGCATGTTTGCATTTGACATCATGGACATTTTTGGAAGATATTAATTGGTTTTTATGCAGCACTGAATTCATCACATGCTGTTTGTATTACATGTAAAGCTTTACTGGGACACCTGATGGGATAATCTTCCTGTTATGTCATCTGTAACTTAAGGAGCTATACTATCATAATGGCTGACTTCCTTTTAAAACATGATTGAAAATATGACTATCGGCAATATTTGCCTAGCTCAGGGTAGTTCAATCCGTGAAAGTGTCAACTGCTGATCTGTAGATTGTGCTTTCCAAGTCTAGCAGGGTTTTAAGAATTTTTTTCAGATTACTTTCTACTAAAACTGCAATTTTTGACTAGATAAATTAAATTTTAGAAGTTGTATATTTCAAAATATTCTTACACATATCCTCCATTTTTCATCCATGTCAGATTGTAAATTGTCTGGTGTGTTATTCCTCCATAAGCTATTATTTAAATGATATGTGACCATCACTTGTATGACCCTTGACTTCTAAATAGATGGATTTAATTGTCTGACCTCTGGCAGGCAGTGCTCATGGTCAGCCACTAATTGTTTGTTGATTTGCGTCCCATTGAGTATCTATCACCCACGTAAAGACATGACCTTCTGTGACTTCTGCATGGCATGCAGGACTGTAGCAGAGGAGGTTCTCTATAGTGGGGGATGGCAGGACTGTAGCAGAGGAGGCTCTCTATAGTAGGGGATGTCAGGACTGTAGCAGAGGAGGTTCTCTATAGTAGGGAATGTTAGGACTGTAGCAGAGGAGGTTCTCTATAGTAGGGGATGTCAGGACTGTAGCAGAGGAGGTTCTCTATAGTAGGGGATGGCAGGACTGTAGCAGAGGAGGTTCTCTATAGTAGGGGATGGCAGGACTGTAGCAGAGGAGGTTCTCTATAGTAGGGGATGTCAGGACTGTAGCAGAGGAGGCTCTCTATAGTAGGGGGTGTCAGGACTGTAGCAGAGGAGGTTCTCTATAGTGGGGGATGGCAGGACTGTAGCAGAGGAGGTTCTCTATAGTAGGGGATGTCAGGACTGTAGCAGAGGAGGTTCTCTATAGTAGGGGATGTCAGGACTGTAGCAGAGGAGGTTCTCTATAGTAGGTGATATTAGGACTGTAGCAGAGAAGGTTCTCTCAAGTGGGGGATGTCAGGACTGTAGTAGAGGATGTTCTCTATGATCAGAGGACTTCAAGACTGTAGCAGAGGAGGTTCTCTTTGATATGGGGACCTCAGGACTATAGCAGAGGAGGTTCTATGATGTGGGGATCTCAAGACTGTAAGAGAGGAGGTTGTCTATGGTGGGGGATCTCAGAACTGTAACAGAGGAGGTTTTCTATGACAGGGGGACCTCATGACTGTCACAGAGGAGGTTTTCTATGATGTGGGGATCTTAGGACTGTAGCAGAGGAGGTTCTCTATGGGGGACCTTGGGACTGTATCAGAGGATGTTCTCTAAAGCAATGGACCATGGGACTATAGCAGAGGAGGTTCTCTATGACAGGGGGACCTCAGGACTGTCACAGAGGTTTTCTATGATATGGGAATCTTAGGACTGTAGCAGAGGAGGTTCTCTATGGGGGACCTTGGGACTGTATCAGAGGAGGTTCTCTAAAGCAAGGGACCTTGAGACTGTAGCAGAGGAGATTCTCTGAGACAGGGGGACCTCAGGACTGTAACTAAGGAGGTTATCTATGTTAAGAGGACCTCAGGACTGTAGCAGAAGAGGTTCATTATGACAGGGGGACCTTAGGACTGTAGCAGAAGAGGTTCCCTATGGTGGGGGACCTCAGGACTGTAGCAGAAGAGGTTCTCTATGGTGTGGGGCTCAGCTTTTAAGGTCGCATCAGAAACACCTGTGACTTCCCCTTTCAATGTTGGACACTCAGTGATGGAAATGTTGCTATCTATTTTAAACATCTTAGGTTTGCCACTGCCTCTAGAGTATAAATCCATGACATATCCCCCTCCCCCCACCAGTTATAAAGTGAACACCCTAACCACTAGGATACCTCAACTGCTTTTTAAAAAAAAGTTTTAAAGATTTTCAATTTAAATTTGATGATAACAATGGCAGGTGTAATTTTTTTATATATATACATGTACCTAATACGGATATATACATGTACATGTGTACAATGCAAAACATGATATAAAGCATATAATATGTATCTAGTATGTATACTACATGTATATATGCAATATATATACAAAACATACCACAGAAATTTAATATACTATATACAAAACTCAGGGCTTGAAGCTTACTTTTAAAGTCTCCAGTCCAGCCGGACTGATGGGGTATAATTTCAACCAGTCCGCAGAAAAATTTACCAGTCCAACAGTTTTCCAGAAATAATTAAACATATATATTTTGTTAATGTTATTAGAATGAATTGAACTCAGACAATATTGTTTCACTTAAATAGGGGATTTCTATTTACGAATCCGATTCGTCTGTTATATCTACAGATCGAAGCATGCCAAATGTGTGTATAAAATTTCATAAGTATATTTTCCAAAATGATGCTTTAGAAAATTAACCAGTCCCATCGGACTGACTGAAACAAATGTTAGTCAGTCCGCCAGACTTTTAACCAGTCACAGACTGACGGGCATATGTTAATTTCGAGCCCTGAAACTTAGATATTCTATAAAAATATATACTGGACAATACAAAACATAGGTATGCATTGCAAGACATAAATATATGATATAGAACATAATATATGTATATGAATCTATGTACAAAACACAGATTTACCACACAATACAACAGAATGATATATACAGTATGTACATCATTTTATGATAGATGGAAAACATATTTCATTTGATGGACATATGCATTCTGCCATGTTTACTGGCTTGCCAGCATTTAATAAAATCAACATAAAAATAACAACTGTTTGCAAACATTCCCTGAAGAAATGGCTGGTGCTGTGGTAAGCAGGAGTCAGTAAGTGCTTATCGTCTCGGTGCTTTGTAAATCAATTACCAACTGCTCAAATACATGGTTTATCGTCAATGAAAATGTTTTTAATTTTTTAAGTCTAGTTTTAGTTGCCATGTTGAATATGTATTTTAAAGAGTATAATCTTGTACACATTAATGTGTCTCTACAGAGTTATCCCCCTCTCAGGACTTAAAAATTTTCACCAGTCAGTTAAGGTGGCTCGGCTCACCTTACCTTGAAAGAGTTTCTCAAATCTGCATGAAATTATTTAATTATGAAAGATATCATATGAAATAAGTGCAGATGATAAGAAGGCTTAAGAGGGTTGAAAATATGCAATAACCATGATTTTCAAACATTTATTTTAATGGATTTGAACTTAATTGGGATCTGTGAGTCACTTAATATAACCCAATACTTTATCCACTGAACTGTGATGATAGACAAACAAATTGATCAATACAAATAATTTTACTAAAAATCTAAATCGCCATCTTGTGACATAGTGTCATAAAAAGTGTAAGTCTTGATGTACTGATCCAGCTACTTTAAAATCTGCTGATGACCGTGAAACATTAATTCATCAATTTAGCAATATGTAATTACTTAATTAGTATATTGCTTACAGGATTGACTGTCTTGTTATGTTTGAAGTTCTCTCTTTTCTTTCTCTCCCCTATTTCTTTTTCTCTCTCTGACAGCCAATTTGTCAGGTCCTGTAGGGATTGATCATTACTGGGGAGGAGACTCATTGACTACAATGTTGCTCCCTATCAAACCCTGATTAGTTCACACTGTGCCCCTGTCTTGAGTAATTCTCAGGTAATGAGACAACACAATCACAGACACAGCCAAACAGTCCTCACAAAGCATGCAAAGTGGAACCGCATGTTACAAATAAACTCCTATTACAAATAAATGCAGGCTTACTGTCGACATACCAAGGATTGCTTATCTGTCTATGTCCAATTGCTCCATTACACTGAATACAATCAGATGAGTGTTAGCCATCTCTCTGTTAATCAAGGAGGATTCGTCTTGTTTTGGGTAACTTTTAAAATTGACACATTAAAAAATTGACACATTAAAACCAGAGATGTGCACTATAAGCAAGAATAAGTAAGTGTTTCAATATAGATTGATCATCCCCATATAGCTAAAAAAAAAAAAAGTCTGAAATTACATGTACATGCATGCATTTACATTCTAAACTTGTACATTTTCCAGTGAAATCATGTGATTTGTCTCATGTTGCATTTATGAGGATATCAATACATTGTGAAGAATGGTGACATCTCAGTTATTTAGAGTCCGTATGTCAGCTTGTACAGTAATTACTAAATATAAATTGTTTAGTTTCTACAATGTTTTATTGTCATGGAAAATCAAAATGTTATTAAACATTGTAAGTGGTAACTCGATCAATCCATTAATTGTTCCGTTAACAGTAGGTAATGTATAGTTGGAAATGTGTGTGAGAAACATTCCTCCAAGCCCCCCCCCCCCTCCCCTCAAAAAAGAAGTTGGTAAAAGCTTTGGATGTGACCAGGATCCTCTGATGAACTAGCCAAGTACTGTAATAAGATTATTCAACCTAAAAATGTGAGCAGAACTTGTGTAGTGGCCTCGGTGTGTGCGTGTAAACATCTGTTGTGTGGATTGTTGAGTCAGGGCGAGAGTTGACTTTGAAGTTTTTACAAGATCTTTATCACTGCCTACTATCAATGGTTCCTATGAGTTATCATGTCATCAACTGAGAATAAATGTTGACTGCTGAATTTCGTAATATTGCAACATGTGATCATTCATTTGGTGATCAGGCGACAAAGAAGTATGTCATTTGCATGGAACAGCTCAGAGCTCCTAATGTTCAGGTGATCTGGTGGTAAGCAGGTTAATATGGAAAACTGCAGACCATGGACCTGGTACCATTCCTCACACTTGAACATCTTTGGTGTCAGTGTGTGCTTTGTTTGAACATCTTATGATAATAGCCATTACTGCTGTCAGAATTAAGGTACACCTCTTTGGTGTCATGTTGTGCAGAGTGCTTCAAGCCTTTCTGAACTTAACTGTATACTGTCTATAATTAAGAAGCAACTAATTTTGTATAAGTAGAAGAAATGTTAATTTTCTGTAATCAGATCTCGAATCATTTACAAACAGGGAGGGGGAAAATGCAATGGAACAGAATGGGATTCGTCTGACTGTCACACTTTTAATTCAAGATGAATGGTGATTTCATTTCATGTACATGTTTTTTTGTGATGTCATGTACATGTAAATTTTAATTCAAAATGCATCAACGTTACGTGCAATTGATTAGAGAAAGAATTAGGTCGTAAGGGCAAACATATAATGAATTGTGATTTGATGTTTTGAGTTTAGTGAGTCCCTTAATTGGTGTCATATTGATGGTGATTTGACATTTTGAGTTTATAATGAATCCCTCAGTAAAATTGATTATTTGATATTTTTAGTTTAGTGTGTTTCTTGGTGTCATATTGATTGCGATTTGACATTTTGAGTTTATAATGAATCCCTCAGTAAAATTGATTATTTGATATTTTTAGTTTAGTGAGTTTCTTGGTGTCATATTGATGGTGATTTGACATTTTGAGTCTGGCGAGTCTCTCAGTATAATTGATCATGATTTGACATTTCGAGTTTGTTAAATCTCTTGTTACGGATTATGATTTAACGTTTTTACCTGATGAATCTGTTGGTATATGTGATTGTTATTTGACATTTTGAGTTTGTATCTAGTTTCGTGGTATTATGTTCCCGTTACAATTAGAACTAGTTGATCGTAATTTGACAATTTGAGTCTGGCAAGTCTCTCGGTATGATCATGCAATTGTAATTTGACATTTGAGGTCTGATGAGGCCCTCGGTGTATTTGATATAAATTTGAATTATGAGTTTGTCCCTCATTTATTTGATTGATTTATTTCAGTGCCCTCCATGCCGTGCCTTCACCCCTAACCTTGTCAAACTTTACCAGAAGTTCCAAGAGGAGAAAAAGAATGTGGAGATTGTGTTTGTGTCGTCTGATCGCTCAGAGGAATCGTTTGACCAGTACTTCAATACTATGCCCTGGCTTGCTGTTCCGTTTGGAGATTCTAGGGTTGACAAGATGAAGAATCTGTTTGCTGTGGATGGTATTTACTTGCTATATTACTGTTCCATTACTGGGGTAATTAATGCATTGTTAGGACGCCATAGTCATCAAGTTTCTTGTTTGCATATAAGTGCCATTGATTATAGTTAACGAGGAAATTATGGTAAAGGAGGATTTTTATTTGATGGAAGAGAAAGAAATATTGGTATCCATATTGACTCATTGTATCAATTTCTTTATACATGTATTAAGTTTTTATTAATCATTTTATTTTGTCTTTTCATAGGTATACCTATGCTGGTTGTGCTGGATGAGCAGGGAGAAGTCATTACGCTGAATGGACGGGGAGCAGTTATGATGGATGAAGAGGGAATAGTGAGTACAAATTTAAAGTCACAGACATTTGTCTAACAATTATCAAGAAGGATCGACTAACACAATCATTGCAACTGTTCAAACTGAAGAACGTCATTGATGCAAAAATAAAATCAGAAATGTTTTCTTTGTCCTTTTAATATTTTATCACTTGTTTGGTTAGCTGAGTGGAACTAAGACCTTAGGCTCAGGTAATCTGTACATAGTGTGTTTGAGGCCCAAAGAAGGACATATTGCTTTGCACATGTTGGATGGTCAGTCTCTCACATCTTGTGCAACATGCAGATAACTTGAGAACACTAAACCTTACAAAATTCATGCTAATGGTAGGCTGATACAGTAAAACACAGTTATAGCGAACCTCCAGGACCAGCAAAAATCTGTTTGTTATAACCAAACTTCATTATATCCAATAAATTGTTATTTTTCTCTCTTAAGGAAATGTGTATCACTTTGCAATAAGCATGAATTTGTTATAAGCGCACATCATCCCCATTGCTCAGCGAATCAGTGTCATCAGGTAACTATACCAGCCCAGATATATTTTATGTGTATAATTGATTCTGTGTAACGAATAACTAGAAAACACTTATCCTTTCGTATTTCATCCTTGATAAAGCTGATGCATATGAGTGCACCTGTAGATAATCTGTTGCTTGGCAGGTCAGTATGCCCAAGGTCAAGGTTATTACCTGAGTCTCCAATGCCTTCCTTTTGTGACACATTTTGTGTGATATTGTACAATCTGCACAACACTAGGCAACAGTATAAATTACCACACACCTATAATTGGGGAAGGGGCATATTATAATAATGTTTTACAACCATCTACATCTCTTGTTTCTGAATGGTTGTACACTGAAATTGCTGAATTTTACATAAGGCAAAAATTTAGATTTCTAGCACGGCAACTAGTACTACATGTACTAGCTAGTACACGTAATCTATATTTTATATTCATGATAATTTTAATCAGTATGTAATACCTCCTTCAAATCCCATCATTGTCAAATATCCAGGATTAGAAGTGACATGGAATATTTGATTCTTTTGCTCACAACTGGGCCAACTTTAAGCTGTTGCCATTAAATGGGTCACCTTGAACAAAAAAGTGGCTAAATTGATCTTAGGGAAGTTGCAGTGTTGAACTGTTGATAAAGTTGATGAATAATGTGTCCACATCATTCTATAGTAAATGATTAATATTGCAAAGCAAAGCCCTAATCTACTGCAGATGCACATAGAAAATCGTTGTAGTTTCCATTGTATATTTGCCTTTTCCACAGATACATGTAAAACCCTATTTGTTCTGTCTCTTGAGAAGATAAGTTACAGTGTCGTGTATTGATTGTGTTAATTGTAATCGCAATGGAGATGAGAGATCCAGCTACCTAATCTTGTGTGTTTAATGTTTGCTTAGTGCTTGTGTACCTATGACAGAAATGTTTCGAATATTAATATCTTGTAGTCACATTGAACTGTAGTTGTGGGACATTCATTTGTAAAATGTGGCTTTATTGAAGAAAAAAAATTTGTTTATATGTTCCACAACAGATGCTTCCAAGACTTGCAAGAATAGGAGTCTGATTAACATACCCCAACACAATGTTTGACAGTGTCATGAATCCTATCATAGGTCATGTGTACAAGGTCAAGTTCAATGTGAGAGTTATATTGTTTTTGTTCATCTGCAGTATATTTACTGGTAATCACTAGTAATTAATCTGGTTATAGTTTGTTCATTTAACCACACACTTAAAATTACACTAGTTATTCAGTTCATCAAACCTCTCACTAGTAATTACTCTGGTTAGTCAGTTTATTTAACTACTCACTAGTAATTACTCTGGTTAGTCAGTTCATCAAATCTCTCACTAGTAATTACTCTGGTTAGTCAGTTCATCAAACCTCTCACTAGTAATTATTCTGGTTAGTCAGTTCATCAAACCTCTCACAAGTAATTATTCTGGTTAGTCAGTTCATCAAACCTCTCACTAGTAATTATTCTGGTTAGTCAGTTCATCAAACCTCTCACTAGTAATTATTCTGGATAATTTGTTCATTTAACTACTCACTAGTAATTATTCTGGTTAGTCAGTTCATCAAACCTCTCACTAGTAATTATTCTGGATAATTTGTTCATTTAACTACTCACTAGTAATTACTCTGGATAATTTGTTCATTTAACTACTCACTAGTAATTATTCTGGTTAGTCAGTTCATCAAACCTCTCACTAGTAATTATTCTGGATAATTTGTTCATTTAACTACTCACTAGTAATTACTCTGTTTATTCAGTTCATCAAACCTCTCACAAGTAATTATTCTGGTTAGTCAGTTCATCAAACCTCTCACTAGTAATTATTCTGGTTAGTCAGTTCATCAAACCTCTCACTAGTAATTATTCTGGTTAGTCAGTTCATCAAACCTCTCACTAGTAATTACTCTGGTTAGTCAGTTCATCAAATCTCTCACTAGTAATTATTCTGGTTAGTCAGTTCATCAAACCTCTCACTAGTAATTATTCTGGTTAGTCAGTTCATCAAACCTCTCACTAGTAATTATTCTGGTTAGTCAGTTCATCTAACCTCTCGCTAGTAATTATTCTGATTAGTCAGTTCATCTAACCTCTCACTAGTAATTACTCTGGTTAGTCAGTTCATCAAATCTCTCACTAGTAATTATTCTGGTTAGTCAGTTCATCAAACCTCTCACTAGTAATTATTCTGGTTAGTCAGTTCATCAAACCTCTCACTAGTAATTATTCTGGTTAGTCAGTTCATCAAACCTCTCACTAGTAATTATTCTGGTTAGTCAGTTCATCAAACCTCTCACTAGTAATTATTCTGGTTAGTCAGTTCATCTAACCTCTCACTAGTAATTATTCTGGTTAGTCAGTTCATCAAACCTCTCACTAGTAATTATTCTGGTTAGTCAGTTCATCAAACCTCTCACTAGTAATTATTCTGGTTAGTCAGTTCATCAAACCTCTCACTAGTAATTATTCTGGTTAGTCAGTTCATCAAACCTCTCACTAGTAATTATTCTGGTTAGTCAGTTCATCTAACCTCTCGCTAGTAATTATTCTGGTTAGTCAGTTCATCAAATCTCTCACTAGTAATTATTCTGGTTAGTCAGTTCATCTAACCTCTCACTAGTAATTATTCTGGTTAGTCAGTTCATCAAACTTCTCACTAGTAATTATTCTGGTTAGTCAGTTCATCAAACCTCTCGCTAGTAATTATTCTGGTTAGTCAGTTCATCTAACCTCTCACTAGTAATTACTCTGGTTAGTCAGTTTATTTAACTACTCACTAGTAATTATTCTGTTTATTCAGTTCATCAAACCTCTCACTAGTAATTATTCTGGTTAGTCAGTTCATCAAACCTCTCACTAGTAATTATTCTGGTTAGTCAGTTCATCAAACCTCTCACTAGTAATTATTCTGGTTAGTCAGTTCATCTAACCTCTCGCTAGTAATTATTCTGGTTAGTCAGTTCATCAAATCTCTCACTAGTAATTATTCTGGTTAGTCAGTTCATCTAACCTCTCACTAGTAATTATTCTGGTTAGTCAGTTCATCAAACTTCTCACTAGTAATTATTCTGGTTAGTCAGTTCATCAAACCTCTCGCTAGTAATTATTCTGGTTAGTCAGTTCATCAAACCTCTCACTAGTAATTATTCTGGATAATTTGTTCATTTAACTACTCACTAGTAATTACTCTGGATATTTGGTACATTTAACTATACTCACTAGTAATTATTCTGGTTAGTCAGTTCATCTAACATACCTCTCACTAGTAATTACTCTGGTTAGTCAATTTATTTAACTACTCACTAGTAATTATTCTGGTTAGTCAGTTCATCAAACCTCTCGCTAGTAATTATTCTGGTTAGTCAGTTCATCAAACCTCTCACTAGTAATTATTCTGGATAATTTGTTCATTTAACTACTCACTAGTAATTACTCTGGATATTTGGTACATTTAACTATACTCACTAGTAATTACTCTGGTTAGTCAGTTCATCAAACCTGTCACTAGTAATTATTCTGGTTAGTCAGTTCATCTAACCTGTCACTAGTAATTATTCTGGTTAGTCAGTTCATCTAATATACCTCTCACTAGTAATTACTCTGGTTAGTCAATTTATTTAACTACTCACTAGTAATTATTCTGATTAGTCAGTTCATCTAACCTCTCACTAGTAATTATTCTAATTAGTCAGTTTATTTAACTACTCACTAGTAATTATTCTGGATATTTGGTTCATTTAGCTACACACTAGTAATTACTCTTGTTAGTCAGTTCCTCTAACCTCTCACTAGTAATTACTCTGGATAATTGGTTCATTTAACTACTCGCTAGTAATTACTCTGGATATTCGGTTGATCTGACAAAAGATTACATGGTTCTTAAATTTAACTAAGCTCTAGGAATACTTTACAATGAGTCCAAGAAAAATTTTAGCCAGAGACAAACTTTCGATCTCCTTCGATTAAATGATTTCAATTCAAAAGTGATTTTATTTAGATCAGAGTTGTGCTTTGCATGTACCATGGCAATACAAGTACTCAGGCGTTCGACACATGATATTACAAAGGCGAATCATTTCAACATCTTACATGTACAATCAATTTCATGTAAAATTCAACACCATTATAATGTTTAAATGCTGACTGCATGTCTTTAAAAAATAGCATCAGCAACTCATGTTTATATTTGTTCATCGACATTACTGTTGCTGACACATTATATTATCAAGTGTTTCAGAAATGACTTGGAATAATCATATATATATATATACATATACACACACATGTATATATATATATATATATATATATATATTATTTTTGATACAATTTACATGTATAATATGATAAAATGCACCTGTTTCAGGATATTTTATGGATTATAGATAATCAATTAAATTCACATTTTATATGAGTTGTCTTGAATTCTACATGTTCTAACAAAAAAGTTTTTTCGATTTTGTTAAAAGATTACTAGGCCTAAATTGCTTGGTCAGAAGAGTGCTTGGCTCGAGTCACGGGGTCCTGGGTCAATCTTGGCTCAGTTTATGAGAAAACTTTCATTGTAAATGACTGCTCTGCTACTGCTTTGGCATAGTACCATTTTGCTATAGAAATCCTTTGAGGGCCAAAATAAATGTATAGAGTCAGATCACACTGAGACTGCACAGGAAGGATGAAGATCTAAATACCGTATTCATCCTACTGAGTGCCCTACCCAATAAGCACCCCTGGGATTTTTTAACTTTCAAAAATCCAGAGCCCCCCCCCCCCTCCCCCTCCCATTTAAATACAACATGACTTACCTTATACCTGTAAAAGCTACTATATCTTTGTGTTTTTACTACTGGTTTTGACTTTTTAAAATAATAGATAAAAACTATCATAATGGAGAGAATAACAATAACTCATTTAGACTTTTAAAAAAACATTTTTTACTGGAAATATATCAAAACAGAGTTGTAAATAACTGCCCCTTTTTTCCCCAATTTCGTAAGTGCCTGGGGTGCTCAATAGGATGAACATATCCAACGATATCAAATTAAAAGATTCTGTTACATTTTTTGATAAACTGAATTTGACTTGTTCTTGAGAAATTCTGTCCCTGTAACCTTACAATTTTTACACTTCGTTTTGAGGGGGTATACTGAAATTACATGTACCATGGCATCCATTTGTCTGTGTGTCTGTAAACACATCTGCTCCCACTTTATGGCGAGTGTGATATAAACCAAACTAGGTCATTTTATTATAAAGCTTGCAGTTCATGGTTTAGATGCTGCACCTGACCTACATTTTGTGCTTCATTGAATTTGGTTTCACCCATTAGCATTTAGTCATGTTGCTCATGGCTGCAGGTGCTACATTGTATGTTTAATGCATTTATTCTTATTTTAATAAATGTTTTTATAAAGATTATGTTAAACATAAAGTTGTATTCTGCATAAAAGGTTTGTCAAATAATTTAGAATACTTCAAGAATATAAGAATGGGGATTGTAGATTTTGATATGAGTAATGATTTTACAAGATGTTGGTGACAAATTTACATGGTTGTATCATGAGATCTACAAAAAGAGTATGGTTTTTAAATGTACAGTTTTTAAAGGTTTATTCAGAGTCCATAGGGCAGCTCTAGTTTTGATTGGTTTTTTAGGACTATAATCAAAGGTTTCTCTTTCATATATCAAATTTTGAGTTGAATGTCTATTGAAGGAGGGAATTAGTTTCATCACTGTAGAAATATATTTATTGTTGCCTGCAATAATCCTATTTTGGATAGTTTTCTTTTCACATTATATTCCCTCGCTCCTGGGGCCTATTTGGATTAATGATTATCTATTCAAATTTACAATGCAGTATGTGTATAATTTCTCCATCCTCAAGATTATCAGGAAACTCTGAGCTACAGAAATGTAGCTAGGTCTTGAATGATGAATGTCCATTATATTATCAAAATTGCCCTATATGCAATCTGTGTGTTATCAATGAAATACTTTCAACATGATACCCTTTGCAAGTTAGAAATGATGGTTTGTGTATCATTTTCTAGCTTTATCTATAATGATAGGTGTGAACTGAGTGAAACCTAAGCAGTAAGATGACTAGGGTTATGCATCCTGATGTGTATTATAGAAACATTGATGTCTGTCAGATTCATCAGGAATGATAACAGAGATCTCACATGTGGAAGAAACACACATTGGAAATTGATTTTGACACATCACTTAAAAGTTTTGAAGATTCCCGTCTGTGTCTGAATTATGAATAGCTAAACTTACATTGATCGTTATGCCATAAAACATACCATGGAGAGTTTTTTTTCTCCTGCAAGCAATCTGCGTAGAACTTTTAACCAAAAAAAAATCTAAAGTCATTGTGTGTGGCTTGTAATACATTGTTATTTTAAGAAAATTCTCCAGAATTCACTCAGATTCAGAAAAATAGGTTTGAATTATGGATCTTTTTTTATGAGAACCTGATTATTTATGGGGAAGATTTGGTGTGTATGTGGTGACCTAAACATTGATTTTTGCAATGACACTAGAAGATTCAGAATAAAGTAATGACTTTCAGTAAATGCAGCAAAGTCAGTTACCAATCTACAGTATTTATGACCTAATTTGACCTCTCATAAGCATGAATACTTATGTGAGATCTTTTAGATCTGAAATGGATTTATTTTAGTCCTTGATTCTTGTATTACAGAGTCATCAGATCATGATGATTTGGTATGCATTTTATTGTTGTGTTTAAACCAACCAAGTAAAATATAACCCAAAAAACATTTTTTAAAGTGCTTTTATGTAAACAAAATTTGATTTTGAATGCCAGTGACATATTTTTGAAAAATGCAATATAAATGGTGTTGTAATATGAACTTTATTTTCGTTGTCACTGCAAATTTGCAGAATTTTAAGGTTGGTATGAAAAAAATAAAGAACAAGGTACATTTGTATACTAAAAAGGCCCCAAAATTTTCTCTCTATAAAATGTGTCTGGAATTAACCTTAATAAGCGTTTTAAGAAAGTAAAATATATGCCAGGTATACTATGTCAACAAAATCAGAATGATATTTCTAATTGGATAGCATTATGACATCATGAATAAGACATTTCTCGCCTTTTTTTAAAAATAAGCCTGAAAACTGTCAAATGTCATACACTCTATTATTGCTCAGGAAAAGATGTGCGCATTTGTCAAGCAAAATAAAAATGATATATATTGTGTATTATTTTAAGATGAAAAACAAACTTGAATATGAATTTGCTCGACGCATGCGC